>NW_021703772.1:38451533-38613148 GCF_005190385.1 Monodon monoceros
TCTTTCTTTCTTTCTTTCTTTCTTTCTTTCTTTCTTTCTTTCTTTCTCCTACATTTAGTTTGAAAGCCCTACTAATGTAGAGGCACATAGTACAGTGTGACTCTTAACAAATACCCTCTGATCAACTGAAAAGGTAGATTTGCTGAATTATACAGGGAGTCAAATCAGGCAAGAATTGTATTTGTATGATAGTAACAGACACAAATAGTGACTTGTATACCCAAGAGTTTATTATCTCATGGACAATACATCCAGAGTTTGGCATTTCAAGCTGGTACAGTGACCCTGCAAAGGCTTAGGCTTATTCTACCTTTTTTGCTTCACTGCCCTAGTCATGGATTCCGCTTCCAGTGTTAACCCTGGAGTCCATAGAAGCTGCTGAACTCCAGCCAACATATCTGTATTTGAGGCAGAAGATAGGAAGAAAAGAGGAAGAACAAAAGGAAGGGTACACCTTCCAGTTAAATCAACTTCCTTTAACTGTTCTTTCTGGAAGGCCCACTTATTACATTTCATTGGCCAAATTTTAATCTTATAATTGTATCTGGAAAAGAGGCTGGTAAGTATAATACTTTATCTGGAGCTATAGGTTCCCATGGTAGACTGAATCATGGTCCCCTTAATCCCTCAAATCTGTGAACATGTTGCCTTACATTGCAAAAGGTACTTTGCTGATATGACTAAGTTAAGGATCTTGAGACAGGAGGATTATCCTGAATTTTCCAGGTGGGTCTAATGTATTCACAAGGATCCTTATAAGAGGGAGGCAAGAGGGTTCAAGGTAGAAGAAGGAGATGGGACAATGGAAGGAGAGGTTGGAGTGATGAGCCTTGAAAATGGACGAGGGAGTCACAAAACAGGGAGTACGGGCAGCCTCTAGAAGCTGAAAAAGGCAAGGACATAGATTTTTCCCGAGAGCCTCCAGAAGGTAGGCCTGATGATACCTTGACTTTTTGTCCAGTGAGACTGATTCCAGACTTCTGACCTCCAGAACTGCAAAATAATACATTTGTATTTTTTAAGGCACTAAATTTGTGGTGATTTGTCATAGCAATGATAAGAAACTAATACACTACTCCAGATGAAGTCAGTGTTCTGTTACCAAGGAAATGTGCTCTATCAGTTTCTGCCTGAGTGGGAGGTAATATACGCGTGGAGGGTTGTGCATCCCCAAACCTGTTGCTGCTTAGGTACAGCCAGTTTACAAGACAATTACCATTACATTCTTCTAATCATAAAAGCAGGCTCATCTAAAGAGAGTGGCTTAGTCGATGTACTTTAATTTGGAACCATAGTTAGCTGAAAAGAAGTCCCCACATTGTCATTTCATCAGATCTTTAGTTCGTAAAAAATAAGGGTTTTTTTTTTGTTTGGTTTTGGTTTTGGTTTTGGTGGTGGGACGGGGGGTGGGGGAGTAATAGCACCTATATTTGCCACAGCTTTAGTCAGCCAAAAAAGAGCATATTTGCAACTGGATTTCAAAAAGTGGATTAGAGCCCCTATAATTGTATTAGAAAACCTCCCACTGGAAGTCTGGCTGTCATGAGCCAGGGGCTTCTTATGAAGGCCATGAAGGTATCCTGTTTCTTTTGACAGCTAGGTGAGTGAGATAAATCTTGTTATAAACAACTAAACCAAAATAATTATCAAATGCCTAAAGTAATAAACTATTATTGTTATTAGAAACAATTATATGACAGTGCTCAAAGAAAAATGATATTTTCTTTAGAGGAGTCAAGGCAAAATGGAATGAAATTCTTTATTGCAGGGTTCCTTTAATGCTCATGAATGACGTTTCTGAATGCTGTTTAAACAAAGTCCCTCTGGCATGGCAACTGTTGCCAGGTAGGGCTTAGCTTCCTAAGGAGATCAATGAGATAAGAGGCTGCTTTTAATCAACAAGCCAGAGGAACCATATGTAGTCTGTAGGCTGAGCACCTAATGCTTCCTCCCACTAGTCAATGTCCAGATCAAATAAGCAAGAACAAAAATGGCACCGTACAAATCTCTATCTACATGCAAGGCTGTGGGTCACTCTGGCCTTCAAGTAGGGGACTGCTGGTGCCATTAGATGGCCCTTGAGTTTGATTTTATTATCTTCCTCCAATAGTGTGAACCCTTAGTTTGTTTTGGCATAAAATAAGTTAAATAAGCCTCCAGGAGAGTGTTTTTATTTGTGTGGTAAAATATATGTAACATAAAATTTACCATATTAACCATTTTTGAGTGTACAGTTTAGTGGCATTAAATGCATTCAGTGTTGTGCAACCATCACCACCATCATCTCCAGAGCTTTTTCATCTTCCCAGACAAACTCTGTACCCAATACACTAACTGTCCATCCCGCCTCTCCCTAGTTCCTGGAAATCACCATTCCACTTTCTGTTTCTATGAATTTGACTACTCTAAGTACCTCATATAAGTGGAATGATACAAGATTTGTCCTTTGGTGTCTGACTTAGCATAATGTCTTCAAGATTCATCCACGTTGTAGCATGTGTCAGAATTTCATTCTTTTTTAAGTCTGAATAATATTTCATGGCATGTATATACCAGATTTTGTTTATCCAATCATCTGGTCACAGAAATTTGTTGTTTCTGCCTTTTGGCTATTGTGAATAATGTAGCTATGAACATTGATGTAGCCAATATCTGTTCAAATAAGAGAGCGGTTTTTAAATAGAGAAGTGCATCTGATTCATCCTGGACACATTTTCAAACTACATATGACAAGAAAGTGGGAGACTATAGAGGCTTTGATTCAACAGGTGTGGGTTGAGATTCCAAGGCACACATCTGATTACAAATCACTGCTCTGGTGTATCAAGAAGGCACATAAAAATTGAGGTTAAAGTTTTAAAAGAGGTCAATGGAACTCTCTCCAGAAATAGCCTAATCTAGATATTATTTACAAGAATTTTTTGTGACTAGAACCAAAGAGTTATCATTATGTTTCATCTGGAAGACATCCAGAAAGTACGAGGTGCTAATGTAAAATAGTTGTGATGTTAGACATTATTATTTGAGATAATGTCATGATAGAAGCTTTAGTACTGACAGTGACTACCCCATCAGAAAAGCAAAATTGGTGGTAGTTGGTCAGTGGATCTAGAGTATTGTCCAATAGACGGCAAGCTCCGTTTCTAGGAGTGGTACTGATAATTTTGAAAAACTTTATTGAAGTATAATATAAATACAAAAAGGTGCACCCCTATTATAAATGTATAACTTGATAAATTTTCACAAGTGGATCCCCTTGTGTCACTAGCACCCAGATTAAAAAAGAGAACATCACCAGCTTCCCAGAATCCCCCTCGAGGCTCTCTTCCTGTCATAACCTCCCACCCCACCCCAAGGTAACCACTGTCCTGACTTCTAAATGGCATTAATTAATGTATTATACAATCTATGCTCTTTTGTGTCTGCCTTCTTTCACTCAACTTCATGTTTGTGAGAGTCACCCATATCGTTATTTGCTTGTAACTTGTTCATTCTCATTACTTTATAGTATTCCATGTGAGTACTGTTTGTTTTTTGTTGTGTTCATGTAGGCAAATGCCGGAAGTGTATAAGAGCAATTCATTGTGTTGATGTAAATACATGGGAAAAGACCTTAGAAATATCTAATGCCTCTAATTCTAACTCTGTGCTCACCATGATGCAAAACTCTGATTTGTAATTTGAGACTCTACATGATATTATCTACCTAAAAGGAGAACCCTGAGCTGATGGTCTAACAGTTCTGGTGGCAGAGATTCCCTTCTGTAAGTTAATAAACAGAAGTCTAGAAATAGAACTCTGTATCCTATGAGTTTATTTGGCATGAACAGATTCCCTATGGTTCTGTCATCTCTAGGTGAGTTGATAAAATTGAAGTTTTTGAACCTTCAAAACTGAGATATAAACTCTCAGTGAATCTAGGTCTGAAATAACCTGATAGCAGGACTTCTCTGGTGGTGCAGCGGTTAAGAATCTGCCTGCCAATGCAGGGGACACCGGTTCGATCCCTGGTCCGGGAAGATCCTACATGCCGCGGAGCAACTAAACCTGTGAGCCACAACTACTGAGCCCGCGTGCCACAACTACTGAAGCCCATGTGCCTAGAGCCCGTGCTCCGCAACAAGAAAAGCCACCGCGATGAGAAGCACGTGCACCGCAATGAAGAGTAGCCCCCGCTCGCCGCAACTAGAGAAAGCGCACGCCCAGCAACAAAGACACAACACAACCAAAAATAAATAAACAAAATAATTTTTTTAATTGAAAAAAAAGTTCCTTATGAAATTACCTGATGGCAATTGATCTGAGCTCTATTGACCTGAACGCTATTGTTCTGAACTGTAAAGATCATCTACTTTAAATGTACTTCTAACCGTGTCTAAATCTATCATTTCTCAAAGTATAAATATCCTGGGAACGGATGCCAGTTGAGAGCCCAGCAGAAAATAGAACGCATGCTGAGTTGGACTGGAGTACAGAATGTCACAAAAACTCTGTTCACAGAGGCTTCGGCAGAGTTAAGAAACCTAGCAGGAATGTTGAGGCAGCTAGGGACCAGGAACAGTGGGAAGCTGCTCTTATCCATAGGCAGAAAGTGCAACGGTGTCCCGTAGTCCAGTGAGGGATGGAGGAGTAGAAAGCGGACTGCCTAATGGGGGACTCTGGAACTGCATCACCAAGTCCAGGAGGGAGCTGGGGAGAAAACACTCCAACCCCTCTGTTGTCCTACCATCCAATCTCCTCCAATGCCAGGGAGCAAGGGAGCGAGCCTGTTGTGCAGTCTGTATGGGTCAGTCTTCCAGGACACAAAGTGGGATGGAGAAGGGTGGAGCATGGGTCTCCAAAGGAAGTGGCTTGGCACACAAAGAAAACCAGTATAAATGGATAAGCTGTATGTGGTATATCACTGACTCCAGGACATGGGGAAAGAATAACACTAAAAAAAGACACTGTAATCAAACTTTTCATAAAATTTACATTATTTTTTTTTTATTTATTTTTTTTTTTGTGGTATGCAGGCCTCTCACTGTTGTGGCCTCTCCCATTGCGGAGCACAGGCTCCGGACGCACAGGCCCAGCGGCCATGGCTCATGGGCCCAGCCGCTCCGCGGCATGTGGGATCCTCCCGGACCGGGGCACAAACCCACGTCCCTTGCATTGGCAGGCGGCCTCTCAACCACTGCGCCACCAGGGAAGCCCCAAAACTTACATTATTTTTCTAGGACCTCACCCTTGATTTTAATTTCACAATGTATTTTCTATGTTTCTGTTTCACTTTAAGTCTTCTTTGATTAATTGCTGCATCACCTGCTACCTCTCTGTGACCTTGAACTAAATCACAATATAAGCTCCTTGGCACAAGTTTCAATAACATTACATCTTCTGGGAAAGATGTATTTTCTTTGGCCAAAAGCTACAGCATCACTCATAGTCTTCTATCCCAACAGAATTATGTTTTGGGTTGGAATTTTGAGCCAAGTGGAAAGGCTGGGTTTATCCAAGATAAATATTTGTTCATCAACAAGAGAAATATGCCAACTATAGTATACATTTTGGATTTTTAAAGCATTCATCACATTTCTTACATAATCAAAATATTATCCTCCTGGGGGATAGATCTCTTTCTGTATCATTAAGTTCATTTTGGCCTCTCATCTCAAGAAATTGTGAAGATATATTCATAAAGAAAGCAAATTGGGGCTCTTCCTATATGAATATTATTAAAAATACTATAAGGAGTGGTGGTATTAAGGAAGATGCTGAAAAGATGAAAACAATAAGAAAGTAAGAAACAAGGAAGGAGAAGTAAAAGAAAAATGTCTCTTCCAGTGCCAGCAGGTCATAGGAAAAGAAGGCAGACAGAGGTAAGAGCAACCCAGATGTGTCTCTCAAAATATATGCCCTCTTCAGGCTCTGGCCTCAAGGGGGTGAGTATGTTAGGGCAAGGACTCTTGCATTGATTTATTTTATTTTTTCATTTATTTTATTGGGGTAAAAGACACATAGCATAAAATTTACCATCTTAACCATTTTATGTATTAAATACATTCACATTGTTGTACAACCATCACCAACACCCGTCCCTATAATTCTTTTCACCCTGTAAACTGAAATTCTATACTCATGAAACAATAACTCCTCATTCTCCTCTCCCTTCAGCCCCTGGCAACCACCATTCTCCTTTCTGTCTTTATGATTTTGACTACTCTAAGTACCGCAAGTAAGTGAAATCATATAATATTTGCCTTTTTGTGACTAGCTTATTTCACTTAGCATAATGTCCTCTAGGTTCATCCATGTTGTAGCATATTGTAGAATTTCCTTCCCTTTTAAGCCTGAGTAATATTTCATTGTATGTATATAGCACATGCTTTGAGACACAACTTTTAATTCTTTTGGGTATATATTCAAAAGTAGAATTACTGGATCATATGGGAATTCTTTTTAACTTTTTGAGGAACCACCATACTGTTCCACAGTGGCTGTATCATTTTAGATTCCCACCAACAGAGCACAGGGGTTCCAATATCTCCACATCCTCATCAACAATCGTTGTTTTCTGTTTTTTTAAATAGCCGCCATCCTAATGGGTGTGACGTATCTCATTATAGTTTTTATTTGCATCTCCCTAATGTTTAGTGACGTTGAACATCTTTTCATGTGCTGATTGGCCATTCAAGTATCTTCTGTGGAGAAATGTCTATTCAAGTCCTTTGCCCATTTGTGAATTAGGGTTTTGTTTTTTTTTTCTGTTGTTGTTGAGTTTTAGGAGTTCTGTCTATATTCTGGGTATTGGTCCCTTATCATAGGTATGACTTGCAAATATTTTCTCCCATCCTGTGTGTTACCTTTTTACTCTCTTCATAGGGTATTTTGATGCACAAAAATTTAAAACTTTAATAACATAACAAAAACTCTGCTCATTTACAGTCCTATTCCCACCACATTAGGTTGTTTATGTCATAGAATTACATCTTTATGCACTGTGTGCTCCAAAACATAAACTGATAGTTCTTTTAAATGCATTAGTCTCTTAAATTATATAGAAAACAAAGTTACAGTAATACTAGCTGTTTCATTAATTTTTTTCTTTAAATGTATTAGTCTCTTAAATCAAGTAGAAAACAAAAAGTGCAGTGTCAAACAATTGTTACAATAATACTAGCTTTTATAATTACTCATGTACTTGCCTTTATTGATATCTTATTTCTCCATACGGCTTCAAGTTACTGTTGAGAGTCCTTTCATTTCACTTGCAGGACAGGTCTAGTGGTCACCAACTCCCTCAACTTTTGTTTATCTGCGAATGTCTTAATTTCTCCCTCATTTTTGAAGGACAGTTTTGCTGGATATAGAATTCTTAGCTGGCAGGTTTTTTTTTTTTTCTTTTAGCATCTTGAATATATTAGTCCACTATCTACTGGTCTCCAAAATTTCTGGTGAGGAATCTGCTGATAATCTTAGGATTAATCTGAGAATAGCTGATATGTGATTATTTGCTTTTCTCTTGCTGCTTTCAAGATTTTTGATAATTTGATTATAATGTATCTTGGTGTAGGTCTCTTTTTGGGTTGATCTTGCTTGGACTTTGTTGGGCTTCTTGGGTGTTTATATTCATGTATTTCATCTTACTTGGGAGTTTTCAGCCATTATTTCTTCACATATTTTCTCTGCCCCGTTTTCTCCCTCTTCTTCTTCTGGGACTCCCACAATGCATATGTTGCTGTGTTTGATGGTATCCTACTGATTCCTTAGGCTCTGTTTATGTTTCTTCAATCTTTTCTCTTTCTATTCCTCAGACTCAATAATTTCCATTGTCATATTTTCAAGTTTGCTAATTCTTTCTTCTGCCTGCTCCAATCTGCCTTTGAATCCCTCTAGCCAATTTTTCATTTTAGCTATTGTACTTTTCAGCTCCAGGATTTCTTTTTTTCCCCAGGTTTTCTATCTCTTTATTGATATTGATATTTCCATTTTGTTCACAAATCATTTCCTTGACTTTCTTTACATCTTCCTTTAGTTCTTTGAGCATCTTTAAGACAGTTGTTTTGAAAACTTTGTCTAGTATATTTGCCATTAGATCTTTTAAAGGAACAGTTTCTGTTGATTTATTTTTTCTTTTGAGTGGGCTATACATTCCTGTTTCTTTGTATGCCTTGTGATTTTTTGTTTAACCTTGAACATTTGAATCTAATAATGTGGTAACTCTAGAAATCAGATTCTCTCCCTTTCCAGGGTTTGTTGTATTTATATTTATATTTATATTTATATTTATATTTATATTGTTGCAGGCTGTCTCTGTGCCAAGGATCAGACCAAGATGTAACTTAAGGTCTTCACAGGTCTTTTCTGAGCCTTTCCCTGGGAATACACAGTCAGCTTCTAATTTTCTCCATAAAGGCAGTAGTTTTTGAATGCCCTAGTCTTTAATGTCTGCCTCCTAAAAGGGAAAAAAATGAAAAATGAAGGGGGAAAACGGTACCAGCTCTTTAAATCCCCTGGAAATCACTTCAGCTGGATGGGGAGGGGCTTGCATCAAGGAGAGGGTAGGTACAGCAACAATGGCTACCCACCTCTTTGTCTGTACCTCTGTGATCAGAAGCAGCAATCAATGATCAGAGTATAGATCCCTGATATTTGGAAGACATAGTCTTTTTTGACCACCCTGTTTCCTGTAAGCTGTGTGCAAGCTGCTCTAAGAACATGTATATAGCTGTGAGACACATGGCTGGGTGTGGGAGTTGGGTAGCTGCTACTGTGCTAAGAGCTAAAATTGGCCAAAATTAACCACAATTTGCCATCCAAGTCTCCCCTGGAGACTTCAAGCCTTCAACAGACTCCAGTGCTCTAAAATAGTTACATCAGACAGATTCTGATAGTGCAATCATTGGCTAGGTGGGGAGACAGATTCCTGGTGCTTCCTACTCCACTATCTTCCCAGAATCTTCTTCAATTTATATTTAAGGTTTAGTAAGGAGATTGCCTCACAGGTTGCTCTGGCACCAACCTGAGGGCAGCTACATCAAAGTAAGTTCAGGGGGGGCTTCCCTGGTGGCGCAGTGGGTGAGAGTCCACCTGCCAATGCAGGGGGCACGGGTTTGTGCCCCGGTCCGGGAAGATCCCACATGCCACGGACCGGCTAGGCCCGTGAGCCATGGCCGCTGAGCCTGCGCGTCCGGAGCCTGTGCTCCGCAACGGGAGAGGCCACAACAGTGAGAGGCCCGCGTATGGAAAAAAAAAAAAAAAAAGTAAGTTCAGGGGTACAGTGTAGTTAGACAGAGGGAAACCCTGAGTTTAACCTTACTGAGACTACCTCAGTTTCCTTGCTGTGGATAGGCCTCAGAACTAACCGCATGCTGATGAGGAACATGAAAGCAGCTGCACTGAGAACAGAGTGACTGTCATAGGGCCAGCAGTGATGAAAGATGAGGTGATTCCACGGTAGAGCCCAAGGGAGGCGTAGCCTAGGCCATGGAGTAGATAGCGCATATGACAGACATTTAGAAGCATCTCTAGCGGCAGCAGCAACTGGGAGGAGGCCCAATCAGCCAGGGAGCGATGCTGGGCCTACCAGAGCCTGAGAGATCAGATGATGAGTCACAGTAGCCAGAGGCTTCAGCAGACTCCATCAGCTGAATACCCAGAGGTGGGACCAGTTGGCTTTCCACAACCCAGGCAGTCCAGGTGGCCACTCCTCATGAGAGGCCAACATAGATCCAGAGGATGCCATGGATCCAGCTCCCCAGCTGCTGACACATGATCACATAAGCCTCCACGGCCACCTCTTTTCACGGGCACTGTCCTGGGTGTGGGGGGAAGAATCTGGGAAGCTGAGCTTTTCTAAGTTAAAAAGACAGAATTAATCTAAAGAGACTCTTTAAACTTATCAGACTAATTTTACCAGGTAGGATTTCTTTCTTAAATCCAAAAGAAGATTTTTGTTACCAAGAGGAAAAGATCAAATCAAGGACAAAATAAAGAAATATAGAAGTATTAATGATAATAATATCTTTGCAATGGAATCACAAATTTATTCACATTTTACACTCACATTTTATATTAGTCCCTGAAACACTTACTTCTATGAATGAAGCTCATAAAAATAATGTATTAAACAAAATAATTTTGGGATGGGGAAACACTACTGTAAAATACCTTAAAAACAAGGTGATTATCAACATAGCCTCTGATACAGTAAGATACTATTTATCCATCTCCCATTTCAGCACCTCTATACTTACTGTTCCTTCTTCCTGGAATGTTCTTCCCTGAAATGCCTGAGTGGCTGAGCCTTTACTGCTATCAGATCCTTATTTAAGTCATTTTCTCAGGGAGGTTGTCTTCCTCCCCTATATAATATTCCAACCCCTTCAAACCTTCCATACAAATAACTCCCAGATATGAGTGCCTTAACATGAGAAGTGTTTATTTCTTACTCCTGTCCTGGTCTGGGCATAGGTGCTATTCTCCTGGGTGGCTTGTCTCCAAGCACTGCTCAGAAAGCCAGACTTCTTTTATGTTGTAATGCTGCCATCTTTCAACATGAAGCCTTCATGGTCTAGGGAAGGGAGAAGAGGAGATAAGGAAGGTACATTGTATAATTAATCATCTAGTCTAGAAATGACCAACATTAGTTCTGCTCACATTTCATTGTATAGAACTAGTCACAGGGCCACTGAATCATAAGGCAGCCTGGAAAATACAGAAGCACATAGTGATTGGTAAAAACCAATATATTTGCCTTCTGGTCACCAAATATCTATTTGTTCCCCTTTTCCCTGTGGCAGACAATGAGCTAAGTCCCCTTGTAAAATATCTTTCCTTGAGTGTGGATGAGATCTGTGACTTGCTTCTACCCAATAGAATATGGCAAAAATGATAGAATGTTACTCAATTGATTAAGGTATACTGTATAAGACTCTGTCTTAGAAGACTGGAAAGGTAGATTCTCCTGCTAGATTTGAAGAAACAAGATGCCATTAGTTATAGAGCCATAAGGAAATGAATTTTGCCAACACATTGAGTGAGTAGAGTTTTGCACAGTCAAGCCTTCAGATGAGAATGTAACCCAGCAGATACCTTGTGAGACCATGAGCAGACATCCCAATTAAGCTTTGCCCAGATTTTCAACCCACAGAAACTGTCAGGTAATAACTGTGTGCTGTGTTAAGCCACTAAGTTTGTGGTAATTTGTTATGCAACAATAAAAAACCAATACATTCCTATATTTTAAAAAAACGTTCATTTTTTTCACTAAGGAAGAAAATACAGTCATTTTCCCTAGATCTTTGGGTGATGTGCAGTTCTCTCCATCAAGTCCAGATGTGGTGACTCCTGGTATAGCAACTTAGGGTATATAGCAACCCATGGTCAAAAGGACAAGAGATCTTCCTCCTCTGAAATCCAATAGATAATGGACACCCACAATAGATACTCACATTTGGAAAAAAAAAGAATGGAAGACACACAGCAGTCTCTTGTCCAGAGTAATTCTGAAACCCTGTGAGTAGGCACTGTGATATATCCCCACCTGCCCTGGCAGTTTGGGAAGTTTCATGATTAAATTCTGGTTCTGCCCTCAGGGAGGACCTCCCTTGTACATTGTTCCCTCTACCTCCATCCTTTCCTTTTTCTCCTCTGTGAGGTTCTTTCTTTCCCATTACTCTCCTTGAGATCCCTTGAGGGATCTCCTTGGTGGGGTGTGTATAGCATTCAAAACCTGCTTCCTCACATGGAAAATTGTTCTGAAACTTAAACTGATAAATATCTTTTTAGTCTGGGTGGGCTAATAGTTTCTCTGGTAATATAATTTCTTCTAAAATAAATAGGTTTCTGTCTCGACCTTCAAGATGGCAGAGAGTAAGACATGGAGATCACCTTCCTCCCCACAAATACATCAGAAATTCATCTACGTGTGGAACAACTCCTACAGAACACCTACTGAATGCTGGCAAAAGACCTCAGACTCCCCAAAAGGCAAGAAACTCCCCCACGTACCTGGATAGGGCAAAAGAAAAAAGAAAAAACAGAGACAAGAGAATAGGGACGGGACCTGCACTTCTGGGAGGGAATGGTGGAGAAGGAAAAGTTTCCACACACTAGGAAACCCCTTCACTGGCGGAGATGGGGAGTGGGCAGCGGGGAGCAGCTTTGGAGCCACAGAGGAGAGCACAGCAACAGGGGTGCAGAGGGCAAAGTGGAGAGATTCACGCACAGAGGATCCGAGCCGACCAGCACTCACCAGCCCAAGAGGCTTGTCTGCTCACCTGCAGTGGCAGGTGGGGGCTGGGAGCTGAGGCTCCAGCTTCAGAGGTCAGATCACAGGGAGACGACTGGGGCTGGCTGCGTGAACACAGGCTGAAGGGGGTTAGTGCACCACAGCTAGCCAGGAGGGAGTCCAGGAAAAAGTCTGGAACTGCCTAAGAGGCAAGAGACCATTGTTTCGGGGTGCACTAGGAGAAGGGATTCAGAGGACCGCCTAAACGAGCTCCAGAGATGGGCACGAGCCACGGCTATCAGCACGGACACCAGAGACATGCATGAAACGCTAAGGCTGCTGCTGCAGCCACCAAGAATCCTGTGTGCAAGCACAGGTCACTATCCACACTTCCCCTCCTGGGCGATTGTGCAGCCCGCCACTGGTCAATCCAAGAGAAGATATAACAACTATAAATATTTATGCACCCAACATAGGAGCACCTCAATACATAAGGCAAATGCTAACAGCCATAAAAGGGGAAATTGACAGCAACACAATCACAGTAGGGGACTTTAACACCCCACTTTCACCAATGGACAGATCATCCAAAATGAAAATAAATAAGGAAACACAAGCTTCAAATGATACATTAAACAAGATGGGCTTACCTGATATTTATAGGACATTCCATCCAAAAACAACAGAATACATTTTCTTCTCAAGTGCTCATGGAACATTCTCAGAATAGATCATATCATGGGTCACAAATTAAGCCTTGGTAAATTTAAGAAAATCGAAATCGTTATCAAGTATGTTTTCTGACCACAACGCCATAAGACTAGATACCAATTACAGGAAAAATTCTGTAAGAAATACAAATACATGGAGGCTAAACAATACACAACTAAATAACCAAGAGATCACTGAAGAAATCAAAGAGGAATTCAAAAAATACCTAGAAACAAATGACAAAAAATGACGACCCAAAATCTATGGAGTGCAGCAAAAGCAGTTCTAAGAGTGAAGTTTATAGCAATACAATCCTACCTCAAGAAACAAGAAACATCTCAAATAAACAACCTAACCTTAAACCTAAAGCAATTAGAGAAGGAAGAACAAAATAACCCCAAAGTTAGCAGAAGGAAAGAAATCATAAAGATCAGATCAGAAATAAATGAAAAAGAAATGAGGGAAACAATAGCAAAGATCAGTAAAACTAAAAGCTGGTTCTTTGAGGAGATCAACAAAATTGATAAACCATTAGCCAGACTCATCAAGAAAAAAAGGGAGAAGACTCAAATCAATAGAATTAGAAGTGAAAAGGGAGAAGTAACAACTGATACTGCAGAAATACAAAGGATCATGAGAGATTACTACAAGCAACTATATGCCAATAAAATGGACAACCTGGAAGAAATGGAAAAATTCTTAGAAAACCACAACCTTCTGAGACTGAACCAGGAAGAAATAGAAAATATAAACAGACCAATCACAAGCACTGAAATTGACACTGTGATTAAAAATCTTCCAACAAACAAAAGCCCAGGACCAGATGGCTTCACAGGCGAATTCCATCAAACATTTAGAGAGGAGCTAACACCTATCCTTCTTAAACTCTTCCAAAATACAACAGAGGGAGGGACACTCCCAAACTCGTTCTACGAGGCCACCATAACCCTGATACCAAAACCTGAAAAGGATGTTACAAAAAAAGAAAACTACAGGCCAATATCACTGATGAATATAGATGCAAAAATCCTCAACAAAATACTAGCAAACAGAATCCAACAGCACATTAAAAGGATCATACACCATGAACAAGTGGGATTTATCCCAGGAATGTAAGGATTCTTCAATATACGCAAATCAATCAATGTGATAAAACATATTAAACTGAAGAAGAAAAAGCATATGATCATCTCAATAGATGCAGAAAAAGCTTTCGACAAAATTCAACACCCAGTTATGATAAAAACCCTCCAGAAAGTAGGCATAGAGGGAACTTACCTCAACATAATAAAGGCCATATATGACAAACCCACGGCCAACATTGTTCTCAATGGTGAAAAACTGAAACAATTTCCTCTAAAATCAGGAACAAGACAAGGTTGTCCACTCTCACCCCTATTATTCCACAGAGTTTTGGAAATTTTAGTCACAGCAAACAGAGAAGAAAAAGAAATAAAAGGAATCCAAATCAGAAATGAAGAAGTTGTCACTGTTTGCAGATGACATTGTTACTACATATAGAAAATCCTAGAGATGCTACCAGAAAACTACTAGAGCTAATCAACAAATTTGGTAAAGTAGCAGGATACAAAATTAATGCACAGAAATCTCTTGCATTCATGTACACTAATGACGAAAAATCTGAAAGAAAAATTAAGGAAACACTCCCGTTTACCATTGCAACAGAAAGAATAAAATACTTAGGAAGAAACCTACCTAAGGAGACAAAAGAATTGTATGCAGAAAACTGTAACACACTGATGAAAGAAATTAAGGAGTATACAAACAGATGGAGAGCTATCCCATGTTGTTGGATTGGAAGAATCAAAATTGTGAAAATGACCAAACTACCCAAAGCAATCTGCAGATTCGATGCAATCCCTATCAAACCACCAATGGCATGTTTCACAGAACCAAAGCAAAAAATTTCACAATTTGTATGTAAACACAGAAGACCCCAAATAACCAAAGCAATCTTGAGACAGATAAACGGAGCTGGAGGAATCAGGCTCCTGGACTTCAGACTATACTACTAAGCTACAGTAATCAAGACACTATGGTACTGGCACAGAAACAGAAATATAAATCAATGGAACAGGATAGAAAGCCCAGAGATAAGCCCACGCACCTATGGTCACCTTATTTTTGATAAAGGAGGCAAGAGTATACAATGGATAAAAGACAGCCTCTTAAATAAGTGGTGATGGGAAAACTGGACAGCTACATGTAAAAGAATGAAATTAGCATACTCCCTAACACCATACACAAAAACAAACTCAAAATGGATTAAAGACCTAAATGTAAAGCCAGACACTATAAAACTCTTAGAGGAAAACACAGGCAGAACATTCTATGACATAAATCACAGCAAGATCCTTTTTGACCCACCTCCTAAAGAAATGGAAATAAAAATAAACAAATGGGACCTAATGAAACCTAAAAGCTTTTGTATAGCAAAGGAAACCATAAACAAGATGAAAAGACAACCCTCAGAATGGGAGAAAACATGTGGAAACGAAGCAACTGACAAAGGATTAACCTCCAAAATTTACAAGCAGCTAATGCAACTCAATATCAAAAAAACAAACAACCCAATCCAAAAATGGGCAGAAGGCCTAAATAGACATTTCTCCAAAGAAGATATACAGATTGCCAACAAACACGTGAAAGGATGCTCAACATCACTAATCATTAGAGAAATGCAAATCAAAACTACAATGAGGTATCACCTCACACCAATCAGAATGGCCATCATCAAAAAAATCTACAAACAATAAATGCTGGAGAGGGTGTGGAGAAAATGGAACCCTCTTGCACTGTTGGTGGGAATATAAATTGATACAGCCAGTATGGAGATCAGTATGGAGGTTCCTTAAAAAACTATAAATAGAACTACAATACGACCCAGCAATCCCACTGCTGGGCATATACCCTGAGAAAACCATAATTCAAAAAGAGTCATGTACCACAATGTTCATTGCAGCTCTATTTACAATAGCCAGGACATGGAAGCAACCTAAGTGTCCATCAACAGATGAATGGATAAAGAAGATATGGCACATGTATACAATGGAATATTACCCATAAAAAGAAATGAAATTGAGTTATTTGTAGTGAGGTGGAGGGACCTAGAGTCCATCATACAGAGTTAAGTAAGTCAGAAAGAGAAAAACAAATACTGTATGCTAACACATATATAAGGAATCTAAAAAAAATGGTTCTGAAGAACCTAGGGGCAGGACAGGAATAAAGATGCAGACATAGAGAATGGACTTGAGGATACGGGGAGGGGGAAGGGTAAACTGGGACGAAGTGAGAGAGTGGCATGGATGTATATACACTACCAACTGTAAAATAGCTAGCTAGTGGGAAGCAGCTGCATAGCACAGGGAGATCAGCTCAGTGCTTTGTGACCACCTAGAGGGGTGGGATAGGGAGAGTGGGAGGGAGACGCAAGAGGGAGGAGATATGGGGATACACGTACATGTATAGCTGATTCACTTTATTATAAAGCAGAAACGAACACAGCATTGTAAAGCAATTATACTCCAATAAAGGTGTTAAAAAATAAATAAATAAAATCATAATAACATTAAAAAAATAAAAAAACAAATAAATAGGTTTCTGATCTTTTTCTTCCAGTCAGTTACGTGTGCCAGTAACTATACCCAGTGTTTTTGTAAATATAAGACTAAATGTTCCTCAATTTAATGGTAACCTTGAACCTATCTAACCACACCCTTAAACGTTATCTTTTCCCTGGCTGAATTTTACTGGGGCTTTGTCAGTCCACCTCTGTGAAGAATGAAATTTCTAGACTTTCTGTAATCTCTCATTTATTTTTGAAAACTGGTTATTTCTTTCCTCAACTCGTATCTTTTTTGTGATACTTTGCCATATGCAATCAGTAGTCTCTATCACTTACTAATTGATTCTTTCCGATCACTTATCTTAACTGCTGCTGACTCAGTGGCTAGAGATAAGTTATGTGATAATGGTAACATTTTACTAATTGTTTTGCCACTGCATACTATTATCACCATCTTTCTAGCTTCCAATGTTAGTTTTTTGCTACTTAACTCCTAAGTAAATGCCACATATTTTAGGTTTTAATTATAGCAATACCCTGTTTCAAGGCATTAATTTCCATTGTAGTCAGGATCATCTATTTATTTATTTTTGGCTGCGTTGGGTCTTAGTTGTGGCATGCAGGATCTTCGTTGACACGTGCAGGATCTTTCCCTGTGGTGCATGGGCTTCTCTCTAGTTGTGGTGTGCGGGTTTTCTCTCTAGTTGAGAAGCGCGAGCTCAGTAGCTGTGGAGTGTGGGCTTAGCTGCCCCACGACATGTGGGAACCTAGCTCCCTGACCAGGGATCGAACCCATGTCCCCTGCATTGGAACGCAGATTCTTTACCACTGGACCACCAGGGAAGTCCCTAGTCAGGATCATTAATACTGGCTGCTGTAACAAATAAGTAGCTTAACACTTTATTTCTTGCTCTCATCACAGTCTTATATCAGTTAGCTTTCCTCCAAGTGATGGCTCAGTGATGCAGGCTCCTTCCATCTTGGGATGACACCATTTCAACAGGTGGCCTCTGTGGTATCCAGGGAAGGTGAAGAGAAGGAAAGAAGTCACATTGGATTTTTAGCTCCACTGTTAGAAGTGATACCCATCATTGCTGCTTAAATTCTATTTGCCAGAAGTAGTCACACAGCTATCCTAAATGCAAAGGAGACTGGAAAACATATAGGAACATATGGATATTGTAAACACTAACATTTTCTGCCACAACTTATTATTTGACCTCTCCTTCCCTATTCTATCAGAATATAAGCTTCACAAGGGCAGGGATTTTTTTTCTGTTCCATTTACTTCTGTATCCTTAACACTTAGAAGAATGCCTGGCTCATAGTAAATGGTTATTAAATATTTACTTAGAGAATATGTGAAAAGGAGAATCCAGGGCTTCTTACCATTACTAGTGAGTGAGAAATTGGAAGAAAATAAGAAAGGATTCCAAGCAACCACAACAGATACCATGAAATGTATGCACTAAAGCTCACACATATTATTCACTGAACCTCCCCCCTCCCACAAGGCATTTTAAACAGAGTTCTAATGAGAATGTTTATATAGTTTATCAATTCCATACCAGACCATAAACAGGAACTTAAAGTGAGACAAGAAAGATTATCAAGAAAAGAAAAGGTTATAGGAAAAATACCGGGTTCAAAGGAAAAAGTTACTTTTAAAGTACAACAGCAACAATGAAAACTATAGGAGCCTGAGGCCATTTAGTGTAGAGGCAAAAACATTTATGCCTAGATAGGTCCTAAGGGTATCACTGAATCGTAGCATAGTAAATAAATTACAGCCACTATGAAAATGATGAATCAGTTAGGTTTGGTATACTTTCTTTAAAAAGTGAGAAAAGTTGTAATACATTTAAGAAATTTTCTTTTTTGTGTGTTCAAATGGACATTCTTCAGTCATGCCCTAAATTCCCTAGTTGTAACTAGTCATTCATTTCTCTATGATGCTTGATAGATGAAATAGGACAGTAATGGACGTCTCAGCTATTATTGTGCTTAGTTATTTCTTCCATTGGAAGCTCCCACTTCCTGAATGCTACACTGATTAGACTATATTCAGAGTATCAGGTTCAACAGGGGATAGATCCACATTTTGTGGAGTCTGAAGATTACACAATACAGAGGCTTCTTTAAGAAAAAACCCCACAAGTATAAAAGAAGGTACAAAAAGTATTTATTTAGAATAAAAGTCACAACCAATTACAAATTAAAAAATTCACAAGAACCAGACATCACCAAATTCAGAAAAATATCTTGATGTTTTAAATTAATTAACTGCCTAGTATACCTTTAACAATACTTTTTCCTACATCTTTTGACTGCATACTCTTTGATTTCTTCTTCATATGAAAATGATTTTGTTACATTTTGTTCTATAGAGTTAATAGATAGTTCAGTCTTTCCACTAGTGGAGTTGATTGAAATTTATTTTTATTATTGGTAGTTTAGAAGAGTTTCTTTCCAGTCTACAACTCATTATTGGGAAAGTTACATACATTTTTTAAGATAGTGGTCAAATTTGGGAAAATCTGTACCAAATTTCTTTTACATATACAGAATAAGATGTGAGAGGATTTTCCAATTCTAGTTCTGGATCCATACATTTCAAACATTACCCCATTGCCTACATGCTTCTGTGCTGAGTCCCAAAGCATTCATTTGCTGATTGGTCTCTGGCCATCCACCTTCGTGTCACAATACCAAGTGACCCAGGTGACGGTAGGCCTTCAAGCAGTCAGAATAGATGCTACTGTTCCAATGGGCTGTAATGCCCATGAACCACATACATTTTTTCCATTTAACTAACTCAGCTTCCCCTTAGCCAGATCCCCAAAATGCCAGCAATCACTTCAGTGCTTCTGGACACAAGGGAAATTATGACTGAAGGGAAGTTAGAGTACACAGAGACAGCAATCTTTTAAGATGAAAATATTTTACTTCCAAAACTTTTACAGAAATATAATACCACATGAATATACTTCTAGGACCCCTCTTGTGGTGCTGGAAGAGGCTTGAATTTTAAGTTTCCTGGAATCTGCCTTTGGGTTTAGCTTTGAATGCTATGCTTCTGGAGGAGTGCTCAAAGGTGAGCACGTTCATAGAAAGGAGGTAATGGAGGATGATGAAGGGTCAGGACTCTGCCTTATGATAAACAGCTAAGGGCCATGCAAAGATCGTGGAAGAGAAAATTCAAGGGGTTCCCAAGTCTGTCTTTAGTCCTTGTAGCCCTGTGAGGTGAAAGAAGTATTTCAACTGAATATAAGGAATCACTGTCTAATGTTAGGCCAGTTTAAATGTAGAATCGACCAGCTAATGAAATACTGAGTTTTCTTCACAGGAACAGCTCAGGAAGAGGCTAAATGAGAACCAGTCAGGGATCCTGTGAAGTGGAGGCCCCAGTTTGGGGAGTGGTAGTGACAGGGATGGGGAGTGTGGTATGAAAGAACCTAACCTTTACACACTTTTGCAAGTCTGAGATTTTAAGATGACTTTGCTATTAACCTTATTTGAAGCCTCAGCCTCATGTTTAATGCCTGATACATAGTTTTTTTTTTTTAACATCTTTATTGGAGTATAATTGCTTTACAATGGTGTGTTAGTTTCTGTTTTATAACAAAGTGAATCAGTTATACATATACATATGTTCCCATATCTCTTCCCTCTTGCGTCTCCCTCCCTCCCACCCTCCCTATCCCACCCCTCTAGATGGTCACAAAGCACCTAGCTGATCTCCCTGTGCTACGCAGCTGCTTCCCACTAGCTATCTATTTTACGTTTGGTAGTGTATATATGTCCATGCCACTCTCTCACTTTGTCACAGCTTACCCTTCCCCCTCCCCATACCCTCAAGTCCATTCTCTAGTAGGTCTGTGTCTTTATTCCTGTCTTACCCCTAGGTTCTTCATGACATTTTTTCTTAGATTCCATATATATGTGTTAACATACGGTATTTGTCTTTCTCTTTCTGACTTCACTCTGTATGACAGACTCTAGGTCCATCTACCTCATTACAAATAGCTCAATTTCATTTCTTTTTATGGTTGAGTAATATTCCATTGTATATATGTGCCACATCTTCTTTATCCATTCATCCGATGATGGACACTTAGGTTGTTTCCATCTCTGGGCTATTCTAAATAGTGCTGCATTGAACATTGTGGTACATGACTCTTTTTGAATTATGGTTTTCTCAGGGTATATGCCCAGTAGTGGGATTGCTGGGTCATATGGTAGTTGTATTTGTAGTTTTTTAAGGATATATGGGACTGCTTTTAAGGTGAGAGAAAAAGGTTTTGTTTTTTAAACCTAAGGGCAGCAATAATGATCCATTTTAGCTCTATTTAATTTTATGCTTTTTTGTTTAAAGCCAGATTGTAAGACAGCGCTTAATCAACACAGGAGGTTAAGGGCTGCAGTTGTGGGGTTGCTGAGTCTAGAGCAAGTTGTAGAAAGAGAACATCATGTGGGATCTTTCGGGATCCCTACTCTTCCAGCAAGTACAAGAATAGGACCATTTTTTTTCTTTTGTGTGTGTGTGGGGGGGGCGTGGGGGGGTTGTTCATCAATTCACTGGAGTAGCCTAGCAATGATGCCTGGGATGGAAAGATCCAGAGGAATAATGAGTCAGGGCTTTTTGTGACATGTGACAGAACACAACTGAAACTGCCTTGAGGAAAGGAGGGGGATTTTTGCCTTCGGGGGTAGAGTTCACTTCAGATATATTTGCCTCCTAAGTCTCAAAAGATATCATCCCCTCTCCCACAGTTTTCCTTCTCTTGAAGTTGACTTGACTTCATTTTTAGGCATTGGTGGTATTTATCACTGGCTTATATCCTTCCAAATAAGTTATTCTAGTTTGAAGGGCTTCTTTTTCTGAACTGATTCAGCAAAAACCCCAGATTGAGTTCCTGGACCAATATGCCTATCCCAGAACCAATCACTGTGGTCTGGAATATGAAGACTGGCCAGTTCTGGGGAGTGAGGGTGGGAGGTGTCAGTATCCTGGAACCACAGAGACTCGTGGGCAAGGGGGGAGGGGTAGTTCCCAAAGGAAAAATGAATAGCTGTTATCAGAGAAATGGATAATACTGAAAGTACATACTCAAAAAACCGTAAATAAGGATATCCATTATTTGTGGAAAAAATGTTTTGGGACTTCTTTCCTATGGTTGTAGTTAAACTGTAAAATCGAGTAAATCTTTCCCTTATCCAGATAGATAATCACGCATAGTGGGTAATCGTCTTATATGTCAGCGTTTTTACTCTTTCCCCTAAGTGGGACTGAGTCAATGAAGATGCTACAAAAGAAGTAAACAGAAAGCTGAAAGTATTAATACGGTAATTTTTAATTTGAGTGCCCTCTTTAGGCAAAGTAGCTGGGAGGGCTTTCAATAATCCATTTTTAATCGTGACCACACCCCGTGTAGGTGACCCGAGTATTACCGTCTTGCCCTTGCAGTTGGGGAAACCGAGGCATGACACTCCTCCATTCAGCCTTCCGGGGGGAGTTAGGAAGAGTCCAGCCTGCTTGACCTCAGAGGGTCTTCCTCCTCCGCGGCGCCTCTCGGAACCCTCATGTCTTTCGGCATCGCAGAAGGAGAGCAGCTCGGGCTCCGCCGCAGCCTCGGCATTCGTCCTTCGCCCAGCTGCATCCGCCCCGCTCTCCCACACCTTCCCCGGGAAGGTCCAACTGGCCAAGGTCTGGCAGTCCCTCCCGCCCTCTCCCCTCACCCCTCCCGCCTCCCCCACTCTGGTCCCTGACGTGCAGGAAGCCCCCAGCCCAGCGCCCCGCAGGGAGGTGCGGGCAGATGCCTCCCGGGCTTCCAGCGGGAGGGGCGCCGACGCCGCGGGAGGTGAGCGGCCCGCACCCTTCGCCCCCCGAGGGCCAGGGCGGGCACCGGGCACTCTGGGCCAGAG
Source organism: Monodon monoceros (assembly GCF_005190385.1). Lineage (NCBI taxonomy): Eukaryota > Metazoa > Chordata > Mammalia > Artiodactyla > Monodontidae > Monodon > Monodon monoceros. The sequence goes on from NW_021703772.1 coordinate 38,473,973, forward strand.
GAAAGTGGCAGCGCGAGGGAGACCGGGCGAGCCCGCGGGGAGCGGCGAGAGAGGGCGACGCGGGCGGGCCGGCGCGCGGCTCGCGGGCGACGCCTGGAGAGCGAGCGGCGGGGAGCCAGGCGCTGCGGGGCCGCTCGGGGACGCGCCGCGCCCGGGCCGCCGAGCTCGCCCATAAACCTGCTCCGGACGCCCAGACCCCTGGCGCCCTCCCGAGAGCGGGCGGGAGATATGGCTTCGCGCGTCCCCGCCACTGCCGCCGCCGCCGCCGCTGCTGACTCGACAGAATCGGCGGGCCGCGCGGGGGGCGCGGCGTAACCCGGGGGTGGGCGGCGGCGCGGAGCCGCCCGGGGAGCTCCGGGCGTCGTTGGGAGTGAAGGAGGATGCCAGCACAAAGGCGAGCCGAGACCCAGCCCGCTGCGGAAGGCGGCGGGAAGAGCCGCTGAGGGGCGCGTCGGACGCGCTCGGCTCCGCGCTGCGTCCCTCGTCGCTGCCTCGGAGTCGCCGGGTCGGAGACGGCCGCGTAGGGTCCCTCGGCCCCGTGGCAGCGGCCGCCGCAGCCGGGAGCTGCATGCTACGCGCGGCGGCGCCCCCGGTCGCCTGCTTTCCCCGCGGCGTGCGCGGGCCGGCCGGAGGGCGCCGGGGCCGCGGGTCCGGGCGACTGCGGGGGCGCCCTGTCGCCCGGCGGCCCCGTCCCCACCCGCAATCGGCGGCAGCGGGCGCCGAGCCCCAGGTGAGTGCGCGGCCCTGGCCCGGCCCTCGCGCCGCAGGTACCGGACAGCGGGAGGTGGCTTTGTTTTCCTCCCTCTCGCCCCGGCGCAGTCATTCATTTGACATTTCGGCTTCCGCTGCCCAGAGACGCGGGTGAGAGGCACTGGGACGTGTTTCAAGGTTTGGTTCTCCTGGGGAGCTCAGACTTTTGGGTCCATTTGAGCGTCACTTGAGGGAGCGGAGGCTTCATTTCCTTTTTGGTTTGGAACGTGTTGTGAACATCCTCTGCGGGGGCTTGGGGCCTGGAGGAAACTGGGGCTGCAGATTTAGACGTAGACGTTTCCGAGGACGTGCAACTGCAGAGGTCTGGCTCTTCCATGCCTTGTGTTTTCCGCTATTAGCAGAGCTCAGGTGTTTTTCCTTGATTATTATTAATTTAGGAACAGCTTTACAGGTACATTTATTTCTTTTAGAGTTGGAAGTCTTTGGAGACAATACAGAGAGCTCACAGAGTTACAGGGGATCAATCGATAATAAACTTGGAGAAGGCAAGCGTCAGCAATCCTCGTAGGTAGAGGTGAACGGTAGGCAAACTTCCCGGGGGCCTTTAGCCTTCCCAGTACGGTTTCTGCTTTCACCGTCCTAGAGTCAAGCAAACTCTGAATTCTCATTGTACGTATGCCTTTGTCAAAGTGTGAAACTTGTCTTTTTTTGAATAGTTTTCTAGTTTGTCATTTGGAAGAAAAAGATTTTAATGTAATTATTAGAGTCCTCTATTAGACCTGGTGAAATTTCATGTTTTCATTTGTCTCATAAGTATGATTTTCATTTTACTATTTCTCCTGTTCCCTCAAGGGCTCATTTCTTCTGTTGCCTAGAGAGAGCTCCACTCGCTCCCCCTCCAACAGATGGCTGTGTGTTCTGAGAGGTTATCTTTAAAATGACACTCACATTACCTGTAAACAAAAAGGATCAGTTATTAGGCTTATCTTTGGAGTTATTAAAGCAAGAAGCCTAATCTGGATGGGGATATTATTAATGGTCTGAAAATCTGGAGTTTGCTAATCTGTTTGGGCATCAGAAGATTCCTGCAGGGATTGTTTATATAGTGTGGGAGACAGATGGCATCCCTAGCAGACAAGAGAAGCCCAGCATAAAGGGTCATTGTATTCTTCAGAAATTATCCACTTCACTGTTGGGAGATGGGGTCAGGTGGGGAAGCCATAATTTTCATCTCCCAAGGGAGGCATTATAACCTTATCATCCAGCAGCCTAACCAGTTAGTTTCTTTTTTCTGTGAACATTTAAAAAGTCATTATTGAGCTGTTTGTTTTGATTATTCCTTCGGCCCATTTTGGCCTCAATTGTGGTTATGTGAAGCAGTTTAAACAGTTATATTAACAAAAATGTCTTTGAATTTAAGATTATCGTATCACTGGGAAAAAGCAGTTGTATACAAATGGCCCCTTGGACTCATAGTGTCTCCTAGCTGGAAGGACTTAGTCCAATCTGCATGAATTCAAAAGGAGTTTCTTCTACCATCCCTGTGACAGGTGGTTCCCTGGCTCCCAGCATTTGTCATGAGACTCTCAGCTATGGGTAGTACTCTACTTTTATAAGACTTAACAGCCTAAGACATTTGCTTTATCATTGCCTCCATCACAGCATTGAACAGCCTTGGGCAGTGAATCTTTTTGAATGACTGTGGAGTCCGTGAAGAAATCAGTCATTCTGAACATTTGAGATAAGCCAGCTGGAGCTTTTCTGCTCCTACCACCATCATAGATTCTTCTGTGCTGTAGATTCCAACTAGATTGCAAAATTGGTCTCCCCTCTGCATGCATGTGAGGGAGAATATTCCAGTGAATTAATAGTCACTAACCACAGGACTAAATTTAATGAAGAACATGAGCAATGTTTGACCCCCCTGAACAGGAAGTATGGGGTAAAAGTAAGCACTGGCTCTGTTTAATGTGGGAACTGTGATCTTGAGGGAAAAAAAAACATATTTTCTTACTTTTTTCAAATCCTTCTGCACCACTGATCTCAGCAAAAGACAAAGAAACCAAGGTTGTTACCTGTAGCTGAGGACAGATGCCATAGCCATTTCTTTTGGATGAATGTGTGCTGCTGGAGAGGTAGCTTTCGGGCTCTGTCCAGTTTCAGTGTGTGCCTTGGCATCAACAAAAGGGTCTAACATTCAAATTCGGATTGTTAAATCCGTGGCTGGTATCTGTGTACCTTCTCACCAGGTTGCTTCCTTTCTTGTGAAGTATTCCTTTATGAGAAACCCGAGGCACCAGGCCCGGGGCTTACTGGGCACCTGGCCTGCATCCACATTCTAGTGTGTTGCTGCCTGCTTTCTTGAGTAAAAATGGAGCCAGTTTTGCACGAATAGGGAATGGCAGGGTGGAGTGAAAACATTTCCAGCTCCATTGTGGAAAGCCAGGCCTGGCCTGAAAGAGAGAGGACTATATTTGAAGTTCGGTTGATGTAGCAGAGGCAGAATTGCTTCTTTACACATAGGATGTCTTTTGTGTAGGAAAATGTATGAGGGATTAGAAGGGTGACTACACCCTCTGGTTAGCCTGCAGTAGTCCTGGTTTTTTCCTGTTGACCTATCTGAATTATCAAATGCATCCCCTTTCACATTTAAAAGTGCCCTGGTTTGGATGATAAATTATGTGGTCACCCTAGATATTAAGGAATCTTCACTATTTTCTTCACCACCCTCTCCTGACTTCAAATTTTGAGTCTGGCTTTGTTTCAGTCTTTAATTTGTTAAATGCAAAGGTAAGAAAGGTAAAAAAAAAAAAAAACCAAAAAAACCCAAAAAATGCATAAGGAAAAAAGAAATAGCAAGGAAGACAAAAGACTGATGTAATTGGTTGCTTGTCATCTATTTATACATATAAGAAATAAAATAGTTTTTTCCTTGACATATTAAGTGTCTACTCTGGCTCTGAGCCCAGGTTATTATTGTCTTCGAGCACAATAAGAATGTGCCTGTTTACCTAGGGCTGGCATGAATTGGGACAACTCCTATGATTTGGGAGAGCAGCTTCAACAAAATTCTGTTTGCAGACCTGATGGGTACATGGCTTTTGCAGATATGAATGAAAGTTTCAAGATCTAGTGTTTGGTCAAGTTCTTGGAATTTACTGAGAGACCAAAACACATGTGTCGTTGTGAAGACTTGACTCCACATTCTCCTAGTTTCCAAGCCCTCTGGGCCACGAGGATAATAGAAGAGCCTTTGTTTTCTGCCCTCTCTTTTGACTAGAGTCTTGGGTTTGGGTCTCAGTTTTTCAGACAAAGGGCTTGCAGAGAAGAATGTGCTGTGCCCACTCATCACGTGAACATTCTCATAGGGGCTGGAGATTGTGCAGGTGACCTGGTGGGGATTTGAGTTCTAAAGCTAGGTATATGAAGCTTGTGGCATGTACTTCAACAATGGCTGTGCTCCTTGGCTAAAGAATTGCCTGTTTGAAAGAGTTCACTTGCAGTGCTGGCCAGCAGGTGTTACAATTAATTATGGCTGTCACTTTTTCCACACCCACTCTGCTAAAATCCTCCAAAGCTTGGTTGGCATGCTTGAATAAGAAGAAATGTATGTATCTTCTTTATGAGTAGGATAACCATGTAATTATTTTTGCTCAGATAAGGACACTTTTGAGAGTAAAAGGGGATACTGACTGGAAGGGGCACCAGATCAAACAGTATAAACTGGGCTATCCCAGGAAAATTATGATGGTTGGTTGTCTTAACTATTACCTAAGTCATTAGCTTTTATATGAAGAATGCCCATATGATGGAAAAATGTCCTTAGCTTCTTCTAGATTTGTTCAACATATGTCTAATGTGTGCATGCACATATGTGTATATGTATATATACAAACATTGATCATATATCTATAGATATGTGTATTGTGGGGTTGAAATTAACTACTTACGAAGACCTAGTCATTTGGAAAATTGTGACTTTCATCATTTTTTTCATGGGTTGACTTTTAAACTAAAAAAAAAGTCCAGCCTCTCCAAACTTTAAATCATCTTCTGACCTTGTGCAGTTCTCTTGCTTAAATCATTTGATAGTTCTCCATTTTCTGTTTAATTCTCAAAGTAAGATCCACAGACAGATTGGTGGCTAAAAAGGAAAAGCAGTGAAAACATTTCACTTATTCATTCATTCACTCAACTACTATTTATTTAGCACCTTCCATGAATCTAGTTGCTGAATGAATAAAACTGCCCTTGTGAAGTTTTCTTTCAGTTGGGAGTGGAGGGGTAGGAGTGGGAGATGCACAATAAACCAAATTATATAGCATGGTAGAAGGGGATAAGTGCTTTGGAAGAAAGAAAGTAGAACAGGATAAATATAGTTGAGTAGCCTTCATGAAGAAAGAGACCTTAAGCAAAGAGTTAAAGGAAGTGACAGAAGTTACTCATACAGATACCTGGGGAGGAGTGTTCCAGGCAGAGGGAACAGCCAGTGCGAAGGCCTGAAGGTGAGAATGTGTTTGGATGTGTTCAAAGGTTAGCAAGAAGACCAACACAAGGGGGTGGGGTGATGGGGGGGACTTCGAAATGTGAATCAGAAAGATAGTGTAGGAGTGGCAGAGCATGTAGGACCTTGAGATATGAGAGTAATTATAATTTCATCAGAAATCCCATTATGTTCTTAAAAGTTATTATGATATAAAAAATTGTGTTCATGCTATGAAGACTGCACTGGTCAATATAGCTTACATTTCATAAGCACTTCATCATGGTGCACTTCATCTTGGTTAATATACTTTTTATGTCATTTGCTTATTGTTTATTTGTTAAAATAGCATAGTTTGTTGTTGCTGGTCTTAAATTATATCTCAGTTTCACAAAAATAGATCAGTGGCTCAAAAGTGGTTCATTGCAGTGTGAAAATAGTGATGAAAATAGTAATGTAAATGCTGCAGTTCCGAATGTCATAAACATACTTATAGAACCGAATCCCATTCCAAATATAAAATGTGTATCTGTATGTGTAAAAACAAGGACGTTTGTGAGAGTGATGATTTCAAAACAGTAGCTGAAATGAAAAAGTGCATATGGAAGTATGATGATGACTACCTCAAAACTGCTTTTTATTGGGCTTGCCATCCATTCGCTCCAAGTCCCCAGTCATTGCCTGTTATGAAACTTTGTCTGTGAAGCCATGGATGTTTTGGTGTCATTTTCAAACAAAGCACAGTGGCTTCCTTGTTATACTATTCAAGTTTCCCAGGGCAAGTACCCAATAATGTTTTCCGTTACAAAATTAATGTATTAAACTGCTAACGGTGGGTAAGAGATTAAAAGTCTAGTATCTTCCTTAAAGGATCCTTGTAACAGAAGTAAGTATAAGTCATTTTATTGAAGAGACACCTGGAAAATCAGCTGGAAAGTTAAAGACAAACATTATCCTTAGAGAGAAACCGGAAGTTATTGACAGAATTCCTTTGTCAAATGACACGGTTGGCTGTTGCATAATATCAGTGGAGTAGGGAAGAGCGATTAGTATCAAGTGCACGCTAGCAGATATTTCACTTTATGGTTGGATGAAACCCACCGATGTCATGCAGAGAATGAATCAGCCTTTGGCATTTGTTCAGGGAGGAGCATTCGGTGATGCTTTGTTCATTTATCACTGAAAACTCGAGCTATAGGGGAAGAGATTTTTCTTTTGGTTAACCATTATATATGAGACTGGAAAAGTCCTCAGGAGGCAGGACTGACAGAGCATAAGTTTCATGTACAGATAAGAAGGTGATGGGTTCATGAAGAAAAGAAGTTGTACCTAGAAGCCAATCCACATGCTCTTCCATTCACAGCGAAGATATAGCAACTTCTGATCTTGAGGAAATACTAAAAGAAAATGAAAACTGGGTACAGCCAAATTGCGGCCCCTGAGTATCTGCATGTGCTCTGCAAAGTGATAGGCAGGGAGTATAAGGCTGCTTCTCTGTGCTGATGTACCCTGGCTGTTTAGGGGAAAGGTGCTCATATGATATTTTATCTGTGGTGTAAGATATCTGTAGAGCCAGAAAAATGTTTCTTCATGACGTGGATTAGAAATGATTTCTCTTGTATCAAGTGGCATAGCTCAGTACTAAACTCTGCCCACGGGGAACCGTGTCAAGGACAGGGAGGGAAGGAAGAATTGTTAACAAATAAAACAATCTGCCACAGTCTTAGGACTGAGACATTTTTTTCATTAGAGTTGGAGGTCCACATTGACCATAAAGAGTAGAGGAGGTTAAAAAAAAAAAGAGTTGAGGAAATATTTTCAGTAACGGACAGTCCTTTAAGTCAGAAGCATAATACCTCTCAGTGACCTATTGGAAGAATAAGAGCACAAAGGAATAGAACTTAGATCCAATAAAGTTGATGTGGAGAGAGTACGAGTGTATACTTAATATTTGAGAGCATGTAAGGAACCACAGTGGGAGGAACCCAGGGTTTTAGGATTTTGTGTTAAGATACTGGCTGGCCAGGAGTATAGGTAAAAGGAGGTGGAGAAGTCTGACAATTGGACATGACTTTTCTTATACTTTTTCCTTAGGCTTGGCTTCATTTCAGACAAATGGACTTGGTACTCGAGGGTTTTCAGAACACGATCTGTATTGCCTCCAACCTAACCTAGAAAAAATATAATTGTTCTCTAGTGGTCTAGGATTCTTTGCATAGGACTCCTCTCCTTCCTTCCCTCCTCCCTCCCTCTCTCTTCCCTTCCCTCCCTTCTTCTCTCCTTCTTTTCTCCCCTCCCTGCCTCCCTCTCTTCTTTTGTTCTTTCCCTCTTTAAGCTATTGAGTTGGCATCTTTAAACTAGAAGATACTTTGAGAGCTCATCTCCCCTCTGTCCGTGTCTTTTAGCAGATATATGTGCTATCCAGGGCAAGAGGGATAAGGGCCTCTAGGGAAGTTCTGTTTCTTGTTCAGCTAACCCACTCTAATGTGGAATATCCAGTTATAGCACACATTTAAATTTTAACCCTTATCTTTCAATAAAGGTCCATTTCTTGGGGAGTTCCCTGGTGGCCTAATGGTTAGGATTCCGGGCTTTCACTGCTGTGGCCCGGGTTCAATCCCTGGTTGGAGAACTGAGATCCCACAAGCCTCAGGTGAGGCCAAAGAAAAAGAAAGATCCATTTCTCTCTTTTTTTTTGAACTTTAATAAAGATGGAGTGATTGTCTTTTGTCTAATAACTCTTCTGTAGTGATGGCCATTATTTCATTCTAGGACAGAAGTCATTCATGCATTATTCATTGAACAAACATTGAGAGTCTTACATGTGCCAGGCTCTGTGCTGAGTGATAGGTATAAAAGAGGTCAGTATTCAGACATGGCCCTAACCAGATAAAACAGAAAATTGAATTAGGATATAGGCAATGGTAACAAAAATGTGAATAAACAAGTAAATATGTAATTGCAAAGCAAATGTGGCAGAAATGTAAATGTAAACATTTTTACATTAGGGTGGTGGTATTTCAGCTACTTTTATATTAACTTCTGAACTGTACGATCTCCTGAATGTAATTTTGAAATATTTTGTGAGTAAAAAGTGAAGAAAACATAGTTGAAAGTGTGATAAGTGCTTTGTAGAGGAGGACCTTGATAGAGAAGGAAGTATAACTGAGACTTCCTTTACATGGGGTGGTCAGGGAAGACCTGGAGTGTAATTCATCACTTGCCTGTGTGAGAGGGATGAGGATAATTTGGACCGGGCTCAGAGAGGAGTCGCAAAGATGATTGACGACAGAGTTGAAAATAAGACCTTCGAGAGCCGTCTCAAAGAACCAGGGGTGTAGAGCAGCCATGGAATTGAACCCGACGCAATGACTTAGGCTCTCTTTTTCTTCAATTTATACACATCCACTTCTACATGTTCACATTCTCTTCACTCATTTCTCATGGTCAACATCAGGCAAGGCACGTGATTCAGGTTAGAATTCCGTGTTAGAGGAAAACTGAAATTTTGTTCTGCAGTTGAGGAAAAATTGGAAGGGACCTGAGAGGCAAACTAGTTCAGCCTTTGTAAGAAGAAATATCTTTTCAAGGTTGTTAATGGTGGTCATCCAGTTCTTAGGAGATCGCTTCCATGCTTCCTCCACCTAGAACGGGGCGGTGGTAAGTGGACCACTCTGGTTTACTTCCAGTAGGCAGGTCCTCTTTCCATTCCATAAATACCCCAGACTCATCTCCACCTCAGCACTTTTACCACAGGAACACTTCCCACCTGGAATGCCCACCCGTTCTACCTACTTTTCTGTGTGTCATTTAAAAGTGGTGCTTTTCATCATCCCCCCCCCATCTTACTCTTATGAAGAATATGGCATTTCTAGAAGTAAATGTAGCTTCCTTTGTCATGATTGGCAATAAGTTTGGGGGTAGAGTGAGTATCCTAATCTGGGAGGGGATTGAGGGCAGTGTATTTAGTTTGATACCTTCCCCCCACATGCTAATAGGCCCCACTCTTGGGAATCACTATCTTATAGCAATCTTATAGCAATTGAGCAATATCTTATAGCAATCACTATCTTATAGCTTTAGGTGGTGCACTACTTATTTGTTTGCTATCAGTCTTTTTGCCAACTAGACTTTAAGTACTCTGAAGATAAGGAAACTTGGCTGATACCTCTGTATAATGCTCAGTATTGATCATGAAGTGAATACATACACAATGGTCCATGCCTCATGGCTGAAGGAACCACGTGTTTCTTTTTCATGGACCATTATGAAAGGCTATTATTTATATAAATCAGATATTAAGTTGACACAGATGCTAAAAGATTGCTATTTTTGTAGTTTTAAAATGGCAGAAAGTCAAGTCTTGGAGGTCTGATTCATTGAGATAATTCCCATATCAGAAACCTCCTTCTTCCTTTGTAAGCCTTTTAACTCCTTGCTATTCAAAGTGTAGTCTACAGACCAGTGGCATCAGCATTACCCAGAAGCCAGACCTACTGAGTCAGAATCTGCATTTTAACAAGATCCTCAGTTATGTTCTATACACAGTAAAGTTTGAGAAGCATTTTATTATTAACACAAAATTCAGAAATTTAGGAGGAGCATTTATCTTCAAAGAGAAGTGAGTCTGGAAATGAAGATTTCATTGGTCTGTGGATGAGATCCTCAGTGCTTTCTGTCGTGTTGGCCTGGAATGAACACTGCTTCTTGCCAGGCCAGAATTATGTAGGAGTGCCCCAGGGTAATTTAAGTAAGTGAGTGGTACAGATGTTAGACGTGATGGTGATGACAGGAAGTTGAAGCTGTTTGGAGTGAGAAACTAGGAGAGCTTGGCAAAGGTAGAGGAAAGTGGCCATGCAACCTGAAACCAAATATAAGGGAAAAGGTCTTCCCCTTATGATTAGAAACAACTTCTAACTCTCTGGATTTGGACTCGGTTCTCATACTCCAACCCCTCCAGAGCCAGCAGGACACAAGTGAAACTGGCTTAAAGTGCTGTGCACGGAAACCTTGTGGAGTGGTGAGGATCCTGGAGAGGCATTCTTCATCAGAGGGGAAGGAGGTGTCACCACTCAGGTCACCCAGTTGTTGCCACATGGGAATTTGGGTGCAGCATGGCCAAATCGTCAGATTTTTCAAATGAAGGTAAAAATATAAGTTTGTACATAAAACATCTCTTGGGTATAGTATGTTGGTAATTAAAATGTTTTTAGAATGGCTCAGGCCAAACTAAATTCATATGCTGCCTGCATCTGTTTTGTAACCCCTGTTCTGGAGCAACAAAACATATGTGGTGGTGTGAATACCTGGCTTTTTTAGCGCAGGGCACCAAACACAGGGAGAGGCCTTTTGGTCCTGGTAAGGACCATTTTGGATCTTTACTAAGTAAAAGAAATAAAAAGACATAAAAGAAGGGAGCTGCACTTGGTTTGATGACCTGATTTAAAATATATGTCTGAAGAACCTCAGTAACTAATGGTGTTTGAAGGAAAGAGTTAGATGCCTAAAGGCATAAAATTTTGGTGCTGTAAAATCTGAAGGGGAAGTAAGCATGGAGTTGGGTCCAGGGTGAGGAAATGAGGTCATGGAAATTTCTTGGCACCCCCAAGCTAGGATCACACGGTGCAACAGAGCTGGGAGGCTGGACCACAGCTTGGAACTTACTGCGCTTGGAGAGAAGTGTGACTGGAGATAGAATTCGAGTTAATTTACCTTTAGCATCTGGTTGTTGAATTTTGGTGGTGGCTAATATTTATTTTAAAAAAATTTTAAACATACTTTAAAAAAATTTATTTATTTATGGCTGCGTTGGGTCTTCGTTGCTGCGTGCGGTCTTTCCCTAGTTGCGGCGAGTGAGGGCTACTCTTCCTAGTGGTGCGCGGGCTTCTCATTGCGGTGGCTTCTCTTGTTGCAGAGAACGGGCTGTAGGTGCGTGGGCTTCAGTAGTTGTGGCATGTGGGCTCAGTAGTTGTGGCTCACAGGCTCTAGAGTGCAGCCTCAGTTGTTGTGGTGCATGGGCTTAGTTGCTCTGCAGCATGTGGGATCTTCCCAGGCCAGGGATCAAACCCATGTCCCCTGCATTGGCAGGTGGATTCTTAACCACTGCGCCACCAGGGGAAGTCCTGGCTAATATTTAAAGTTTGCTGGAATTGAGTTTTCTATTAAAGTTTGTCATGGTAAAATTAGCATTTTATATATTTTGAGAGTGAAAACTAGGTGAAGGAATCAAAATTCTTTCCAAAGATTTGTTATTGATTATACTTCTTGTTAAAGACTAAATTCCTTAAAGATTAGCACTGTTTATTATTTATCTTTACATTATTATCATCTTTACATCCACCACAGTCTGGGTCTGTACTGATTATAAAACAGAATATAGTTTATTTTCTATCTTGGTGAGTCATTCTGTAGGTATTCATTTTCCTCACTGATTTAAAAAAATAATAGCTTTGTTGAGATATAATTCACATACCATAAAATCCATCATCTTAAAGTGTACAATGTAGTGGGTTTTAGTATATTTACATAGTTGTGCAACCATCACCACCCTGTAATTTCAGAACCTTTTTATCACCCTCAAAAGAAGCCCAGTGTCCTTAGCAGTCACTCATCTTCCCTGCCTCCAGCGCCTGGCAACCATCACTCTAGTTTCTGTCGCTGTAGATTTGCCTCTTGTAGACATTTCATAAAAGTGGAATTATATAATATGTAGCCTTTTGTGACTGACATCTTTCACTTAGCATAATGTTTTCAAAGTTTATCCATATTGTAGCATGTGTTAGCACGCCATTCTTTTGTATAGCCAAATAAAATTTTATTGTATATATATATACCACATTTTGTTTATCCATTCATCAGTTGATGGACATTTGAGATGTTCTCAGTTTTTGGCTATTATGAATAATTGTGCAGTGAGCATTTGTGTAAAAGTTTTTGTGTAGATATATGTTTTCAGTTCTCTTGAGTATACACCTAGGAGTGGAATTGCTGGGTTATATGGTAACTCTATGTTTATCATTTTGAGGCTCTGCCAAACAGTTTTCCAAAGTGAGTGCACCATTTTACATTTTACTCAGCAATGTCTGAGGGTTCCGATTTCTCCATATCCTTACCTACACTTGTTATTGCTTTTCTTTTTGATTTAACCATTCTGGTGGGTATGAAGTGGTATTTCATTGTGGTCTTGATTTGCTTTTGTGTAATGACTCATGATGTTGAGCATCTTTTTGTGTGGTTATTGGCCATTTGTGTATATTTTTTTGGAGGCATGTCTCTTCAAATCCTTTGCTAATTTTAAAATAAATTTATTTATTTAAAAATTTTTGTGTTGTACAGATTTTTTTTGTAACTTTCTGGATTCTAGACACTTATGAGACATATGACTTGAAAATATTTCTTATGTTTTTTGGATTGTCTTTTCACTCTCTTGACAGTGTCATTTGAAGCACAAAAGTTTGTAATTCTGATAAAGCCCAAGTATCCTTTTTTTTCTTTCTTGTGCTTTTGGTGCATATCTGTCCTTGTTGATCTCCTAATTATTCAATCCAATATGGAAAATGGAGTATTGACATCTTTAACTATTGTTGTTAAATTGTTTTTTTCTCCCTTAAACTCTGTCAGTTTCTACTCATGTATTTTGCAGCTCCTTGTAACATATATGTTTGTAGTCATTATGTCTTCCTTTTGAATCGACCCATTTATCTTTATAAAATATTCTTTCTCCCAAGTTACCATTTTTGCCTTAAAGTCTATTTTGTCTATTGTTGGCATTGTCAGTCCGTCTCTTTTTTTAGTTACTGTTCCCATGATGTATCTTTTTCCATCCTTTTACTTTTACCCATTTGTGTCTCTGAATCTCAATTGTCTCTTTTAGATAGCATGTAGTTGACTCATTTAAAAATATATTCTGAAAAAAAAATAAAAATATATTCTGCCAATCACTGCCTTTTGGTGAGTGTTTAACTAGAATGTTTGATTGGAGTGTTTAATTTATTTACATTTAATGTAATTACTGTTTATCAGATGGATATATATCTGCGTGTTTGCTATTGGTTTTCTGTGTGTCTTATGTTTTTTTTCTTCCTCAGTTCCTCCATTACTTGCATTAAATATATATGTTTTGTAGTGTGCCATTTAAATTTTCTTGTTGTTGCTTTTCTGGAGAAGATAATTTTCATAGGCCTTTATTCTGTCATTCCTGATAATATTGTTATGATTATTTTTGAGTTATTTTCTTAGTTGTTGCCTGGTTATTAACAGTGAAATTCTTAATTTAAAACAATCAAGTTCAGATCAATTTCAACATCATTTCAAAAGTATACAAAAACTTTACTTCAATATGGCTTAATTCCTTGCTTTATACATTGTAAGCCCATCATTAACACTTTTATAGTTATTGTCTTATGTAGTTGTTTTTAAATAGAAAAGCGTTGTAAACAAAAATACATTTAGGGCTTCTCTGGTGGTGCAGTGGTTGAGAGTCCACCTGCCGATGCAGGGGACACGGGTTCGTGCCCCGGTCCGGGAAGATCCCACATGCCGCGGAGCGGCTGGGCCCGTGAGCCATGGCTGCTGAGCCTGCGCGTCCAGAGCCTGTGCTCCGCAACGGGAGAGGCCACAGCAGTGAGAGGCCCGCATACCGCAAAAAAACAAAAACAAAAACAAAAACACATTTATAATGTACTTTGCATTTAACTATGTCGTTAGCTTTTCCAATTCTCTTTATGTCTTCATGTGGATTTGAGTTAATATTTAGTGATTTTCATTTCAGCCTCAAGAACTCCCATTAGTATTTCTTGTAAGACAGATTTGATAGTGACGGATTCTCTCAGGTTTTGCTTGGCTGGGAATGTCTTAATTTCTTCTTCATTTTTGAAGGATAATTTTGCTGGATATAGAAGTCTTGGTTAACTTTTTAAAATTTCACTGATTTGGACGTGTTGTTCCAGTGCTCTCTGGCCTTCATAGTGTCTGATGAGAAATCAACTGTTAATCTTATTGAGAATCCTTTGGTTGTGATGAGACTTTTTCTTGCTGTGTTCAAGTTTCTCTCTTTTGACATTTTTTGACTATGATGTGTCTTGGTGTGGATTCTTTTTAGTTATCCTACTTTGAGTTTATTGAACTCCTTGGATGTATAGATTAATGTTTTCATCAAATTTGGGTAGTCTTTGGCCAATATTTCTTCAAATAATGTTTCTTTCCTTTCCTTCTGGAATTCCCAGTGTGCATGGCATGATACAATATCTGTAGTTTCATAGGTCTCTGAGGCTCTGTTAATTTTTCTTCATTCTTTTTCTGTTCCTAAGCCTGGATAATCTTAATCCACATATCTTCAAGTTCACAATTTTTCCGGTGTTCTCATTGCTTTTATGGAGGATCAGATTTTGGGGGGTCCTTACTTGGCCATTCTGGAAGTGCTTCTCCCTCCTACTGAATTTTATAACTGCCTACTACTCTCGTGATGTTACATTTGATTAGCTTCTTGCTTGCTTGCTTGCTTTCAAGATTTTGAAACGTGATTTTTATTATCTTTTTTCATCTTTGTTATCTCTGTTTTGTTCACCCCTTCCATAGGTACATGCTTTTTTTTTTTTTACGGTACGCGGGCCTCTCACTGTTGTGGCCTCTCCCGTTGCGGAGTACAGGCTCCGGACGTGCAGGCTCAGCGGCCATGGCTCATGGGCCCAGCCACTCCACGGCATGTGGAATCTTCCCGGACCGGGGCATGAACCCATGTCCCCTGCATCGGCAGGCGGACTGTCAACCACTGTGCCACCGGGGAAGTCTGGTACATGCTTTTTTAAAAAAATCCATGTGTAGATTGAAGAATTTAATTGAGGTAAAATACACATAACATAAAAATTTTCCACCTTAAATAACCATTCTTATATGTAAAACTCAGTAATGTTAAGTACATTGACATTGTTATGCAATCTCCAGAACTCTTTTCATTTTGAAAAACTGAAAGTCTATACCCATTAAACAAAGCTTCCCATTTCTCCCTCCCCCCACCCCCACATGCCCTGACAAGCACCATTCTATTTTCTGTCTATATGAATTTGACTATTCCAGGTATCTCATATAAGTGGAGTCGTATAGTATTTGTCTTTTTGTGACTGGCTTATTTCATCTAGCATAATGTCTTCAAGGTTCATCCATGCTGTAGCATGTGTCAGAATTTCCTTACTTTCTAAGGCTGAGTAATATTCTGTTGCATGGATATATCATATTTTGTTTGTACATTCATCCATCAATAAACACTTGGGTTGTTTCCACCTTTTTGCTATTGAATTGCTATTGAATTCATTGCTGTGAATGTAGGTGTACAAATATCTCTTTGAGACCTGGCTTCAATTCTTTTGAGTATATAATTATTTTTTTTGTTTTGAATGGAAGCATCTATAGAAATATCCAACTTGATAGTTTTTTTTTAACTGACTGTCTCAAATTTTGCTATATAATACATTTTCATTAGGCACAACTAAGTATTCTTTCCTGATTCTGCTCAGACATAGACATTATCTCTCTTGTTCTCTCATTTTTAAGCTGCTAAAGTTTAAATAATTTTAAAAGACTTGAAGCCATGTCAGGGGTTAGGAAATGAGTAAATTACGAACTTAAATGGAATCCAACTTCTCATTTTAGTTGAAACCTAAAACTTCTGTGTTTTATTATTTGTTATGTGCCTAAAGAAAATGGAGAATGTAGGGATAAAAATCATTGTAGTTCTTCTGAATAAGCAACCAACACAACATCGTGGTCTAAATTTCACTGTTAAATAAGTAGGCTATTGGGAAAATATATTTAGGGATAGAAAGTAGCAGGCATTTCTTGGATAAATTTTGGTGTTTATCAAGAAGATGACATTTGAGACAAGGTTTTATTTCTGTAATTTTTCTTAGTTTTTTGACTAGTGCTTTTTTAGGCTCTTTCTTTTACTTAATTTTATTCATACATCTAGTCTCCATTTTGTAGTAGGTGGGGGTGGTTGAAAGTACTGTGAGTCTTTAAATTGACAGCACTTTTAGGAACCAAAGTTTCTTATAATAACTAACATAACACTGAATTTTTATTTACATATATATTTGAGGATTATGACTTCCCAGTATTTTAAAGAAACACACAACTTGACCTTGAATGAAATTCTAACAAATTCTTAGCTAAATTTGGAAATGAAAAGATAATGAGAGAGAGAGAGAGAGAGAGAGAGAGAGAACAAGTGAAGCAAAATATACAAAATCTCCAATTAAAATAATTAAACATTTCTAAAGGAAGTGTGTTTGAAATAATATATCTTACTAATTGTTGTATTTTTAGATGTGTGTAATATTAAAGTGAAACAAAAGATTTACTGGATGACTGTGGTAATAAGATTAAAAATTTGTTTTCCTCTAAGAAAGTTTTTTGGAAATAAAATATTCCAGTTCTCCATTTCCAAAATGTGAGAAGGTTTTATTTAGTGCTTTCTGTTCAATTGTCATTGAGGGAAGGATGAAACTAATTTAGAAATAGACATACTAAGGCATCTTAACACTGATATTTTTATTGTATAAGGTAAGAAAGTCTTAGACTTTTGCTAAAGAATGTATGCAGTTAGTTCCGGGAGTTCTTTGTGACAATAGCCCCATCAATGTTAGACAGTTAATTCTGGTTGAATACCTGGAAATTACAGAAATAACCCATTCCTGCACTTTCCATCTACTTTTCTTAGAGCAGTAGGTTCTATAGGCATGTTGTTCAGCTGCCTTACAGGTTGTCTCAGGTGACAGATTCACCAACTACTTTACTGTGACAAACAAGGGTCACTAGTTTATAACCTTTTCCAGTTAGCAGTAGCTTCTTTCTTGTTACCTAGCACCCAGTTGCTCAGCCAGTGCCTCCTATTTTATATTTATATAATATCAGCACCCCATTTCTGTTACCAATTTCTAAGATTCTCTGAGTAAGAGCTAAGCTGGTATAATCGACACTTCCCCAAAACAGTGGCTCTAAAGATAGAAGCTCATTGCTTGCTAACATTTTCTCTAATATTTCTCTTGTTTTTACCTGAAAGAGTGTTTTGAAAAACTTCATTCCTTCCCCCCTGTGTGTCTCCTTTTCTTTCACACAGAACACTTCTGATGCCTCTAGTTGCCAAATGCTTGGAGGTTTTCCCCCAACAAGCAATCCTCTGGGATACCACCTGGGTGTCCTTCAGTTTAAGTCAGTTCTAATACTATCTACCTGGAGATAGCATCAGATCCCACAGGTTAAGGGCTCAGTCCCATGACTCTGCCCCGCCCCCTCCAATTCACATGCCAAGGGCAAGTAGGTCCCCAGGTTACGTACAACTTCTGTCCAACTTGGCTACAAATCAGAGGTTCTTATGACCTCCTCCCACCTTGGATCAAATTAATTTGCTAGGACAGCTCACAGAACTCAGGGAAACATTTACTTTTGTTTACCAGCTCATTAAAAGATATGATAGGGCTTCCCTGGTGGCGTAGTGGTTGAGAATCCGCCTGCCGATGCAGGGGACACGGGTTCGTGCACCGGTCCGGGAAGATTCCACATGCCGTGGAGCGGCTAGGCCCGTGAGCCATGGCCGCTGAGCCTGCGCGTCCGGAGCCTGTGCTGCGCAACGGGAGAGGCCACAGCAGTGAGAGGCCCGCGTACTGCCAAAAAAAAAAAAAGATATGATAAAAGATACAGATGAACAGTCAGATGAAGAGAAATATGAAGGACCCTCTCAGGTCTGGGAGGGCCCTGAGTGCAGAAGCTCCTTTCCGTGTGGGTTGGGGTACATCATGCTCCCAGTACTTGGATGTGCACACCCACCTGGAAGCTCTCTGAACCCCATATAATTGGGATTTTTATGGAGGCTTTATCATGTAGGCATGACAGATCATTAAGTCCATTTTCAGCCTTTCTCCCTTCTCAAGAGAATGGGAGGCGGGGCTGAAAAGTCCAAGCTTCTAATCATGGCTTGTTCTTTCTGGTGACCAGCCCTCATCCAGGAGCTCACCCAGAGTTACCTCATTAGACCAGGAGATACTCCTTTCACCTGGAAATTATAAGGGTTTCAGGAGCTCTGTGTCAGGAACCAGGACCAGAGACTACAGTATGTATATTTTCCATTATTTCACAGGTGGACGATCGTCCAGGATGGATAGGCACTTTGAGCACTGCTTATTTCTTTTATTTTGGTTCTCTGCCATCCCTTAGGGTGCTGTCATCATCTGAATGGTTGAAGTTGCCTCAGTTCTACATTTGTGTTCCACTGTGAGAAGGGACAGAAGCACATGACATGGAAGGTGCATACATCACCTCCACTCACGAGGGAACTTAGTTCACCAGTGAGAACCATTGGTGAGAACTTGGTGCGTGACCACAGCGAACTGAATGGGGCCTGGATGGCCATGTGCCCAGGTATACCTCTGTTACTAGGAAAGGAGAGATTAGATTTTAGGCAACGCTTAGTGATCTGCCACAGTTACTTCTTTGAATTTTACTTTTCTCATCTCTAAAATGATAGTAATCGTATCTACCTTAGAGGGTTGTCTTAAGGGTTAGGTAAGGTAATACATATAAATTATTTATTCAGTTTCTGGCATATGAAACATGCTCAGTAAATGTTAACTATGAAAATATTTTTCAAATAGCAAGAGTAAATATTGCTTTCTTGTTTTTCAGTGCTTACAGAACTCTTAAGCAATGCTTATTTTACTTCAGGAAATTATACTGTTTTATTTGAAACAATAAAAGATACTGAGCTAAGTAGGTGAAGACCACAGGTATTATAGAAATATAACCTCTAGGCTTTTTGTTTTAGCTTATTTTTTAAAAAAATATTATTTATGGAACAGTATTTCATGCTATTTCTCATAATGGCTTTAATGTAGATAACGCATAAGTAGGTTTTGAGGTAAGTAGTCCATTAGAGTCCATTTAGTTTCATTCGCACAAATTTTAGTTAGATTTTTCTTTTGAAATAGGTCATCGCTAGAAGCAGTTCATTTATTTGGCAAGATATTCTTAGTGTATGGATTTGCTGCAGAAGTGAGAATTCTAAAATGCATCTGTAATTTAAAAACTTGTTTTCCTGATATTTGCTGGGGGGAATAAACTATAAAACCTCTTACTAATTTAAAGGAAAACAAAACTTCTTTATTGTTGATATTTTTAAACATATACAAAAATAGTTTTTAAACTGTCTGATTTTGGAAGTAGGGAATGTAATCCCTACATTTCATAGTATAATAGTATTGTGACTGTTGGAATGTACTATATATTATTTGCCCTTTGTAGCTCGAAAGAAACATTTAAATCTATAACAAATTATTATCTTTAATTGTTCACAGCCAAATGTTATTATTTTGGAATATAGAAAGTTAACTTTATTTTGAATTTTGGCTTCCTTACTTATTTACTTTATCCTGTCAATTGTTAAGGATCATTCATTAACGTGTTTGAAGCAGTTCTTAGTAAAAATCAGTTTTTGGTCAGAAAATGAAAATGAAATGTGACAAGCCTATTATTCAGGGATTTTCATTAGTTTTGTGAAATCATATGTTAATTTGGTTAAAGCAGCATCTCTTTCCATTGGAAGTGTGTTTCAGAGTTGAGAAAGCTGACCTTTAAATCGATTTGCTCATTAATCCCCTACTTTCTTTGATGATAAGGACATAAGAAATAAAAAATCAAAGAACATGTTAAGTTTTGTTTCGTTTTGTTTTTGAGTTAGTATCTCTAAAATATGTTCATTTGTTGCATAAGAATTCCTTCTTGGTTTGCTATTTCTTGGGCAGAGTGCCAGATGAGAAATATGTGTGCTATCTGCTTTGTCATCATCAATTTTGGATTCAATTCCCCCAATTTAGGTTGAGTTCTCACTGATTTAACCTGCAGCTTTTGGAACTCTTTCTTTCTTGATCTTTGGACTCGCTGGCTTATCTTGTGGGTGAGCTTAAGATGATCTTTACATGTAGTAAGACGTGTGGGGTAACACAGCTATCAGTCTTGTAATAACTTAGGTTGAACTTTGTTGTTAACTTGGTGGGAAGTATTGGGCTAAAGGCAGCTTTGAATTTTACCACAGGGTTTCTCTAACTTTCTGTGAAGAAATAGTTGAAGTTCTTACCTTGAAAAAAATTGAAAGCACAGAAACAGAAATTAGCACTCAGCTTTTAACGTATTATCTACTGGATAACCCTGTTCATTGAACTTTTGATGCTTTATGTTATTTTTAAATATACCTTTTATTATGATTTGTATACATTTGGAATATTGACTGCATAGTTCAGAGATAACTGTAATTGCTACCAGTCTCCAAAGAGACGTTTATACTGGAAATTTCTGCAGTAAGGGGCATGAAAAAGTTGAGGAACATAAGCTTTTATGGAGAAAATAAGACTTAGGGGGAATAAAAAATATTAATGAATGCTTAAATTTAAAAAAAATTGTCTTTTTCCCTCAACCTTTAACTTTTCAGAAATTACTAATTGTAAACAAGTTGAAATAAAAAGCAAGACACTCGTATACTCTTTGTTTTCCATTATCTTTTTTTTAAAACTTTTTATTTTATATTGGAGTATAGTTAATTAACAATGTTGTGTTAGTTTCAGGTGTACAGCAAAGTGATTCAGTTATATATATACATGTATCTATACTTTTTCAAATTCTTTTCCCATTTAGGTTGTTTCATAATATTGAGCAGAGACACTCATATACTCTTTATCATAAATTGTTAACATCCTATCACATTCTCTCTCTACATTTGTATATATTTTTCTGAAATTAAACAAAATAAGTTGCAGATGACATTACACAGCACCCCAAATACTTTCATGTTTCCTAAGAATACAGATATTGTCCTACCACCTCTAATATTATTATTATTATCGTTTTACCTAAGAAAATTAAACATAATCCAGTAATATCATCTTATATACATTTAATGTTGAAATTAATGCACAACCTTAAAAAAATCCAGGATACAATAAAGTTTCATGCATTACATTTGATCGTCATATCCCTTTTTTTTTTTTAACATCTTTATTGGAGTATAATTGCTTTACAATGTTGTGTTAGTTTCTGCTGTATAACAAAGTGAATCAGCAATACGTACACATATGTCCCCATATCCCCTACCTCTTCCGTCTCCCTCCCACCCTCCCTATCCCACCCCTCTAGATGGTCAAAAAGCACCGAGATGATCTCCTTGTGCTATGTGGCTGCTTCCCACTAGCTATCTGTTTTACATTTGGTAGTGTATATATGTCAGTGCTACTCTCTCCCTTTGTCCCAGCTTACCCTTCCCCCTCCCCGTGTCCTCAAGTCCATTCTCTACGTCGGCATCTTTATTCCTGTCCTGCGCCTAGGTTCATCAGAACCATTAAAAAAAATGTTTTTTTAGATTCCATATATATGTGTTAGCATACGGTATTTATTTTTCTCTTTCTGACTTACCTCACTCTGTATGACAGACTCTAGGTCCATCCACCTCACCAAAAATAACTCAATTTCGTTTCTTTTTATGGTTGAGTAATATTCCATTGTATATATGTGCCACATCTTCTTTATTCATTCATCTGTTGATGGACACTTAGGTTGCTTCCATGTCCTGCTATTCTAAATAGTCCTGCATTGAACACTGTGGTACATGACTCGTTTTGAATTATGGTTTTCTCAGGGTATATGCCCAGTAGTGGGATTGCTGGGTCATGTGGTAGTTCTATTTTTAGTTTTTTTTTTTTTTTTAAACATCTTTATTGGGGTATAATTGCTTTACAATGGTGTGTTAGTTTCTGCTTTATAACAAAGTGAATCAGTTATACATATGTTCCCATATGTCTTCCCTCTTGCGTCTCCCTCCCTCCCACTCTCCCTATCCCACCCCTCCAGGCTGTCACAAAGCACCGAGCTAATATCCCTGTGCCTTGCGGCTGCTTTCCCCTAGCTATCTACCTTACTACGTTTGTTAGTGTGTATATGTCCATGACACTCTCTCGCCCTGTCAAAGCTCACCCTTCTCCCTCCCCATATCCTCAAGTCCATTCTCCAGTAGGTCTGCGTCTTTATTCCTGTCTTACCCCTAGGTTCTTCATGACATTTTTTTTCCCCTTAAATTCCATATATATGTGTTAGCATACGGTATTTGTCTTTTTCTTTCTGACTTACTTCACTCTGTACGACAGACTCTAGGTCTATCCATCTCATTACAAATAGCTCAATTTCATTTCTTTTTAAGGCTGAGTAATATTCCATTGTATATATGTGCCACATCTTCTTTATCCATTCATCCGATGATGGGCGCTTAGGTTGTTTCCATCTCCGGGCTATTGTAAATAGAGCTGCAATGAACATTTTGGTACATGACTCTTTTTGAATTTTGGTTTTCTCAGGGTATATGCCCAGTAGTGGGATTGCTGGGTCATATGGTAATTCTATTTGTAGTTTTTTAAGGAACCTCCATACTCTTCTCCATAGTGGCTGAACCAATTCACATTCCCACCAGCAGTGCAAGAGTGTTCCCTTTTCTCCACACCCTCTCCAGCAGGTATTGTTTCTAGATTTTTTGATGATGGCCATTCTGACTGGTGTGAGATGATATCTCATTGTAGTTTTGATTTGCATTTCTCTAATGATTAATGATGTTGAGCATTCTTTCATGTGTTTGTTGGCATTCTGTATATCTTCTTTGGAGAAATGTCTATTTAGGTCTTCTGCCCATTTTGGATTGGGTTGTTTGTTTTTTTGTTATTGAGCTGCATGAGCTGCTTGTAAATTTTGGAGATTAATCCTTTGTCAGTTGCTTCATTTGCAAATATTTTCTCCCATTCTGAGGGTTGTCTTTTCATCTTGTTTATGGTTTCCTTTGCTGTGCAAAAGCTTTGAAGTTTCATTAGGTCCCATTTGTTTATTTTTGTTTTTATTTCCATTACTCTAGGAGGTGGGTCAGAAAGGATCTTGCTGTGATTTATGTCATAGAGTGTTCTGCCTATGTTTTCCTCTAAGAGTTTGATAGTTTCTGGCCTTACATTTAGGTCTTTAATCCATTTTGAGCTTATTTTTGTGTATGGTGTTAGGGAGTGATCTAATCTCATACTTTTACATGTACCTGTCCAGTTTTCCCAGCACCATTTATTGAAGAGGCTGTCCTTTCTCCACTGTACATTCCTGCCACCTTTATCAAAGATAAGGTGTCCATATGTGCGTGGGTTTATCTCTGGGCTTTCTATCCTGTTCCATTGATCTATCTGTTTTTGTGCCAGTACCATACTGTCTTGATTACTGTAGCTTTGTAGTATAGTCTGAAGTCAGGGAGCCTGATTCCTCCAGCTCCTTTTTTCGTTCTCAAGATTGCTTTGGCTATTCGGAGTCTTTTGTGTTTCCATACAAATTGCGAAATATTTTGTTCTAGTTCTGTGAAAAATGCCATTGGTAGTTTGATAGGGATTGCATTGAATGTGTAGATTGCTTTGGGTAGTAGAGTCATTTTCACAATGTTGATTCTTCGAATCCAAGAACATGGTATATCTCTCCATCTATTTGTATCCTCTTTAATTTCTTTCATCAGTGTCTTTTAATTTTCTGCATACAGGTCTTTCGTCTCCTTAGGTAGGTTTATGCCTAGATATTTTATTCTTTTTGTTGCAGTGGTAAATGGGAGTGTTTTCTTGATTTCACTTTCAGATTTTTCATCATTAGTATATAGGAATGCCAGAGATTTCTGTGCAATCATTTTGTATCCTGCTACTTTACCAAATTCATTGATGAGCTCTAGTAGTTTTCTGGTAGCATCTTTAGGATTCTCTATGTATAGTATCATGTCATCTGCAAACAGTGACAGCTTTACTTCTTCTTTTCCGATTTGGATTCCTTTTATTTCCTTTTCTTCTCTGATTGCTGTGGCTAAAACTTCCAAAACTATGTTGAATAAGAGTGGTGAGAGTGGGCAACCTTGTCTTGTTCCTGATCTTAGTGGAAATGCTTTCAGTTTTTCACCATTGAGGACAATGTTTGCTGTGGGCTTGTCATATATGGCCTTTATTATGTTGAGGAAAGTTCCCTCTATGCCTACTTTCTGCAGGGTTTTTATCATAAATGGTGTTGAATTTTGTCAAAAGCTTTCTCTGCATCTATTGAGATGATCATATGGTTTTTCTCCTTCAATTTGTTAATGTGGTTTATCACATTGATAGATTTGCGTATATAGAGGAATCCTTGCATTCCTGGAATAAACCCCACTTGATCATGGTGTATGATCCTTTTAATGTGCTGTTGGATACTGTTTGCTAGTATTTTGTTGAGGATTTTTGCATCTATGTTCATCAGTGATATTGGCCTGTAGTTTTCTTTCTTTGTGACATCCTTGTCTGGTTTTGGTATCAAGGTGATGGTGGCCTCGTAGAAGGAATTTGGGAGTGTTCTTCCCTCTGCTGTATTTTGGAAGAGTTCGAGAAGGATAGGTGTTAGCTCTTCTCTAAACGTTTGATAGAATTTACCTGTGAAGCCATCAGGTCCTGGGCTTTTGTTTGTTGGAAGATTTTTAATCACAGTTTCCATTTCCGTGCTTGTGATTGGTCTGTTCATATTTTCTATTTCTTCCTGATTCAGTCTCAGAAGGTTGTGCATTTCTAAGAATTTGTCCATTTCTTCCAGGTTGTCCATTTTATTGGCATAGAGTTGCTTGTAGTAATCTCTCATGATTTTTTTTATTTCTGCAGTGTCAGTTGTTACTTCTCCTTTTTCATTTCTAATTCTATTGATTTGAGTCTTCTCCCTTTTTTTCTTGATGAGTCTGGCTAGTGGTTTATCTATTTTGTTTATCTTCTCAAAGAACCAGCTTTTAGTTTTATTGATCTTTGCTATTGTTTCCTTCATTTCTTTTTCATTTATTTCTGATCTGATTTTTATGATTTCTTTCCTTCTGCTAGCTTTGGGGTTTTTTTGTTCTTCTTTCTCTAATTGCTTGAGGTGCAAGGTTAGGTTGTTTATTCGAGATGTTTCCTGCTTCTTAAGGTGGGCTTGTATTGCTATAAACTTCCCCCTTAGAACTGCTTTTGCTGCATCCCATAGGTTTTGGGTCGTTGTGTCTCCACTGTCATTTGTTTCTAGGTATTTTTTAATTTCCTCTTTGATTTCTTCAGTGATCACTTCATTATTAAGTAGTGTATTGTTTAGCCTCCATGTGTTTGTATTTTTTACAGATCTTTTCCTGTAATTGATATCTAGTCTCATGGTGTTGTGGTCAGAAAAGATACTTGATACAATTTCAATTTTCTTAAATTTACCAAGGCTTGATTTGTGACCCAAGATATGATCTATCCTGGAGAATGTTCCATGAGCACTGGAGAAAAATGTGTATTCTGTTGTTTTTGGATGGAGTGTCCTATAAATATCAATTAAGTCCATCTTGTTTAATGTATCATTTAAAGCTTGTGTTTCCTTATTTATTTTCATTTTGGATGATCTGTCCATGGGTGAAAGTGGGGTGTTAAAGTCCCCTACTATGAATGTGTTACTGTCGATCTCCCCTTTTATGGCTGTTAGTATTTGCCTTATGTATTGAGGTGCTCCTATGTTGGGTGCATAAATATTTACAATTGTTATATCTTCTTCTTGGATCGATCCCTTGATCATTATGTAGTGTCCTTCCTTGTCTCTTGTAATAGTCCTTATTTTAAAGTCTATTTTGTCTGATATGAGAATTGCTACTCCAGCTTTCTTTTGGTTTGCATTTGCATGGAATATCTTTTTCCATCCCCTTACTTTCAGTCTGTATGTGTCTCTAGGTCTGAAGTGGGTCTCTTGTAGACAGCATATATAAGGGTCTTGTTTTTGTATCCATTCATCCAA
Source organism: Monodon monoceros (assembly GCF_005190385.1). Lineage (NCBI taxonomy): Eukaryota > Metazoa > Chordata > Mammalia > Artiodactyla > Monodontidae > Monodon > Monodon monoceros. The sequence continues at coordinate 38,500,008 of NW_021703772.1, forward strand.
TCTGTGTCTTTTGGTGGGAGCATTTAGTCCATTTACATTTAAGGTAATTATCGATATGTATGTTCCTATTCCCATTTTCTATATTGTTTTGGGTTCGTTATTATGGGTCTTTTCCTTCTCTTGTGTTTCTTGTCTAGAGAAGTTCCTTTAACATTTGTTGTAAAGCTGGTTTGGTGGTGCTGAACTCTCTCAGCTTTTGCTTGTCTGTAAAGGTTTTAATTTTTCCATCAAATCTGAATGAGATCCTTGCTGCGTAGAGTAGTCCTGGTTGCAGGTTTTTCTCCTTCATCACTTTCAGTATGTCCTGCCACTCCCTTCTGGCTTGTAGGGTTTCTGCTGAGAGATCAGCTGTTAACCTTATGGGGATTCCCTTGTGTGTTATTTGTTGTTTTTCCCTTGCTGCTTTTAATATGCTTTCTTTGTATTTAATTTTTGACAGTTTGATTAATATGTGTCTTGGCGTATTTCTCCTTGTATTTATCCTGTATGGGACTCTCTGTGCTTCCTGGACTTGATTAACTATTTCCTTTCCCATATTAGGGAAGTTTTCAACTATAATCTCTTCAAATATTTTCTCAGTACCTTTCTTTTTCTCTTCTTCTTCTGGAACCCCTATAATTCGAATGTTGGTGTGTTTAATGTTGTCCCAGAGGTCTCTGAGACTGTCCTCAGTTCTTTTCATTCTTTTTTCTTTATTCTGCTCTGCAGTAGTTATTTCCACTATTTTATCTTCCAGGTCACTGATCCGTTCTTCTGCCTCAGTTATTCTGCTATTGGTCCCTTCTAGAGTACTTTTAATTTCATTTATTGCGTTGTTCATCGTTGCTTGTTTCATCTTTATTTCTTCTAGGTCCTTGTTAACTGTTTCTTGCATTTTGTCCATTCTACTTCCAAGATTTCAGATCATCCTTACTATCATTATTCTGAATTCTTTTTCAGGTAGACTGCCTATTTCCTCTTCATTTGTTAGGTCTGGTGCATTTTTATCTTGCTCCTTCATCTGCTGTGTGTTTTTCTGTCTTCTCATTTTGCTTATCTTACTGTGTTTGGGGTCTCCTTTTTGCAGGCTGCACGTTCGTAGTTCCCGTCGTTTTTGATGTCTGTCTCCAGTGGCTAAGGTTGTTTCAGTGGGTTGTGTAGGCTTCCTGGTGGAGGGGACTAGTGCCTGTGTTGCGGTGGATGAGGCTGGATCTTGTCTTTCTGGTGGGCAGGACTGCGTCCAGTGGTGTGTTTTGGGGTGTCTGTGACCTTATTATGATTTTAGGCAGCCTCTCTGCTAATGGGTGGGGTTGTGTTCCTGTTTTGCTAGTTGTTTGGCATAGGTTGTCCAGCACTGTGGCTTGCTGGTCGTTGAGTGAAGCTGGGTGCTGGTGTTAAGATGGAGGTCTCTGGGAGATTTCCGCCGTTTAATATTATGTGGAGCTGGGAGGTCTCTTGTTGACCAGTGTCCTGAAGTTGGCTCTCCTACCTCAGAGGCAGAGCCCTGACTCCTGGCTGGAGCACCAAGAGCCTTTCATCCACACGGCTCAGAATAAAAGGGAGAAAAAGTAGAGAGAATTAGTAGAAGTATGAGGAAAGAAAGAAGGAAAGGAGGAAAGGAAGGAAGGAAGAAAGAAGCAAAGAAGGAAAGAAAGGAGGGAGGGAGGAAGGAAGGAAGGAAGGAGGGAAAGAAGGAAAAAAGACAGAAAGAAAGAAGATACAGTAAAAATAAAATAAAGTATAATATAGTTATTGAATTAAAAAATATTTAGAAAAAAAAAAGGGACGGATAGAACCTTAGGACAAATGTTGGAAGCAAAGCTATACAGAGAAAATCTTACACAGAAGCATACACATACACCTTCACAAAAAGAGATAAAGGGGGAAAAATCATAAATCTTGCTCTCAGAGACCACCTCCTCAATTTGGGGTGATTCGTTGTCTAAAGGAGGGAAGGAAGGAAAGAAAGAAAGAACGAAGGTAAAGTATAATAAAGTTATTACAATTAAAATTAATTATTAAGAAAAAAAATTAAAAAAAAAAACCATGGACGGATAGAGCCCTAGGACAAATGGTGGAAGCAAGAGTATACAGACAAGATCTCACACAGAAGCATACACGTACACATTCACAAAAAGAGGAAAAGGGAAAAAAATCATAGATCTCGCTCCTAAATTCCACCTCTTCACTTTGGGATCATTCCTTGTCTATTCAGGTATTCCACAGATGCAGGGTATATCAAGTTGATTGTGGAGCTTTAATCCGCTGCTTCTGAGGCTGCTGGGAGAGATTTCCCTTTCTCTTCTTTGTTCTCACAGCTCACAGGAGCTCAGCTTTGGATTTGGCCCTGCCTCTGCGTGTAGGTCGCTGGAGGGCGTCTGTTTTTTGCTCAGACAGGACGGGGTTAAAGGAGCCGCTGATTTGGGGGCTCCGGCTCACTCAGGCCGGGGGTGAGGGGGGGAAGGAGGGGCACTGCGTGCGGGGCGGGCCTGCGGCGTCAGAGGCGGCATGACGTTGCGGCAGAGGCCGGCGTGACGTTGCACCAGCCTGAGGCCCGCCGTGCGTTCTCCCTGGGAAGTTGTCCCTGGATCCCGGGAACCTGGCAGTGGCGGGCTGCACAGGCTCCGCGGAAGAGGGGTGTGGAGAGTGACCTGTGCTCGCACACAGGCCCCTTGGTGGCGGCAGCAGCAGCCTTAGCGTCTCCCGCCCGTCTCTGGGGTCCGCGCTTTTAGCCACCGCGCGCGCCCGTCTCTGGGGTTCGCGCTTTTAGCCGCGGCTCGCGCCCATCTCTGGGGTTCGCGCTTTTAGCCGCGGCTCGCGCCCGTCTCTGGAGTTCTTTAAGCAGCGCTCTTAAACCCCTCTCCTCGCGCACCAGGAAACAAAGAGGGAAGAAAAAGTCTCTTGCCTCTTCGGCAGGTGCAGGCTTTTCCCCGAACTCCCTCCCGGCTAGTCGTGGTGCACTAACCCCTTCAGGCTATGTTCAAGCCGCCAACCCCAGTCCTCTCCCTGCGCTCAGTCCAAAACCGAAACTCGAGCCTCAGCTCGCAGCCCCGCCCGCCCCGGCGGGTGAGCAGACAAGCCTCCCGGGCTGGTGAGTGCCGGTCGGCACCGATCCTCTGTGCGGGAATCTCCCCGCTTTGCCCTCGCGCCCGTCGCTGTGCACTACTCCGCGGTCCCGAAGCTCCCCCCTCCGCCTCCCGCAGTCAGGGGCTTCCTAGTGTGTGGAAACTTTTCCTCCTTCACAGCTCCCTCCCACTGGTGCAGGTGCCGTCCTTATTCTTTTGTCTCTGTTTTTTCTTTTGCCCTACCCAGATACGTGGGGAGTTTCTTGCCTTTTGGGAGGTCTGAGGTCTTCTGCCAGCCTTCAGTAGGTGTTCTGTAGGAGTTGTTTCTCGTGTAGATGTATTTCTGGTGTATCCGTGGGGAGGAAAGCGATCTCCGCGTCTTACTCTTCCGCCATCTTCAAGGTCCCCCCCTATTTTTAGCTTTTTAAGGAACCTCCATACTGTTCTCCATACTGGCTGTATCAATTTACATTCCCACCAACAGTGCAAGAGGGTTCCCTTTTCTCCACACCCTCTCCAGCATTTATTGTTTGTAGATTTTTTGATGATGTCCATTCTGACTGATGTGAGGTGATACCTCACTGTAGTTTTGATTTGCATTTCTCGAATGATTAGTGATTTTGAGCATCTTTTCATGTGTCTGTTGGCCGTCTGTATATCTTCTTTGGAGAAATATCTATTTAGGTCTTCTGTGCAGTTTTGGATTGGGTTTTTGTTTTTTGGATATTGAGCTGCATGAGCTGCTTGTAAATTTTGGAGATTAATCCTTTGTCTGCTGCTTCATTTGCAGATATTTTCTTGCATTCTGAGGGTTGTCTTTTCGTCTTGTTTATGGTTTCCTTTGCTGTGCAAAAGCTTTTAAGTTTCATTAGGTCCCATTTGTTTCTTTTTGTTTTTATTTCCATTTCTCTAGGAGGGGGGTCAAAAAGGATCTTGCTGTGATTTATGTCATAGAGTGTTCTGCCTGTGTTTTCCTCTAAAGTTTGATGGTGTCTGGCCTTACATTTAGGTCTTTAATCCATTTTGAGTTTATTTTTGTGTATGGTGTTAGGGAGTGTTCTAATTTCATTCTTTTACATGTAGCTGTCCAGTTTACCCAGCACCAATTATTGAAAACGCTATCTTTTCTCCATTGATTATTCTTGCTTCCTTTATCAAAGATAAGGTGACCATATGTGTGTGGGTTTATCTCTGGGCTTTCTATCCTGTTCCATTGATCTATATTTCTGTTTATGTGCTACTACCATACTGTCTTGATTACTGTAGCTTTGTAGTATAGTCTGAAGTCCAGGAGCTTGATTCCTCCAGCTCCATTTTTCTTTCTTAAGATTGCTTTGGCTATTGGGGGTCTTTTGTATTTGTATAGAAATTGTGAAATTTTTTGTTCTAGTTCTGTGAAAAATGCCATTGGTAGTTTGATAGGGATTGCATTGAATGTGTAGATTGCATTGGGTAGTATATTCATTTTCACATTGTTGATTCTTCCAATCTAAGAACATGGTATATCTCTCCATCTGTTTGTATCCTCTTTAATTTCTTTCATCAGTGTCTTATAGTTTTCTGTATACAGGTCTTTTCTATCCTTAGGTAGGTATCTTCCTAGGTATTTGATTCTTTTTGTCACAACGGTAAATGGGAGTCTTTCCTTAATTTCTCTTTCAGATTTTTTGTCATTAGTGTATAGGAACGCAAGAGATTTCTGTGCATTAATTTTGTATCCTGCTACTTTACCAAATTCATTGATTAGCTCTATTTTCTGGTAGCATCTTTAGGATTCTCTATGTATAGTATCATGTCATCTGCAAACAGTGACAGCTCTACTTCTTTATATCCGATTTGGATTCCTTTTATTTCTTTTTTCTTTGATTTCTGTGGCTAAAACTTCCAAAACTGTGTTGAATAATAGTGGTGAGAGTGGACAACCTTGTCTTGTTCCTGATCTTAGGGAAACAGTTTCAGTTTTTCAACATTGAGAATAATGTTGGCTGTGGGTTTGTCATATATGGCCTTTATTATGTTGAGGTAAGTTCCCTCTATGCGTTCTTTCTGGACAGTTTTTATCATAAATGGGTGTTGAATTTTGTCAAAAGCTTTTTCTGCATCTATTGAGATGATCATGTGCTTTTTCTTCAGTTTGTTAATATGTTTTATCACATTGATTGATTTGCGTATATTGAAGAATCCTTGCATTCCTGGGATAAACCCCACTTGATCATGGTGTATGGTCCTTTTAATGTGTTGTTGGATTCTGTTTGCTAGTACTTTGTTGAAGATTTTTGCATCTATGTTCATCAGTGATATTGGCCTGTAGTTTTCTTTCTTTGTGACATCTTTGTCTGGTTTTGGTTTCAGGGTGATGGTGGCCTCATAGAATGAGTTTGGGAGTGTTCCTCCCTCTGCTATATTTTGGAAGAGTTTGAGAAGGATAGGTGTTAGCTCTTCTCTAAATGTTTGATAGAATTTGCCTGTGAAGGCATCTGGTCCTGTGCTTTTGTTTGTTGGAAGATTTTTAATCACAGTCTCAATTTCAGTGCTTATTATTGGTCTATTTATATTTTCTATTTCTTCCTGGTTCAGTCTCGGAAGGTTGTGCTCTTCCAATAATTTGTCTATTTCTTCCAGTTTGTCCATTTTTTTTTCTTTTGTGGTACTCGGGCCTCTCACTGTTGTGGCCCCTCCCATTGTGGAGCACAGGCTCCGGATGCGCAGGCTCAACAGCCATGGCTCACGGGCCCAGCTGCTCCGCAGCATGTGGGATCTTCCCGGACCGGGGCATGAACCTGTGTCCCCTGCATTGGCAGGTGGACTCTCAACCACTGCACCACCAGGGAAGCCCCCAGGTTGTCTATTTTAGTGGCATATAGTTGCTTGTAGTAATCTCTCATGATCCTTTGTATTTTTGCCGTGTCGGTTGTTACTTCTTTTTCATTTCTAATTCTATTGATTTGAGTCTTCTCCTTTTTTTTCTTGATGAGTCTGGCTAATGGTTTACCAATTTTGTTTATCTTCTCAAAGAACCAGCTTTTAGTTTTATTGATCTTTGCTATTGTTTCTGTCATTTCTTTTTCATTTATTTCTGATCTTTATGATTTCTGTCCTTCTGCTAACTATGGGGTTATTTTGTTCTTCCTTCTCTAATTGCTTTCAGTGTAAGGTTAGGTTGTCTATTTGAGATGTTTCTTGTTTCTTGAGGTAGGATTGTATTGCCATAAACTTCCCTCTTAGAACTGCTTTTGCTGCATTCCATAGATTTTGGGTCGTCCTTTTCTGTCATTTGTTTCTGGGTGTTCTTTGATTTCCTCTTTGATTTCTTTAGCTATCTCTTGGTTATTTAGTTGTGTATTGTTTAGCCTCCATGTCTTTGTATTTCTTACAGATTTTTTCCTGTAATTGATATCTAGTCTTATAGCGTTGTGGTCAGAAAAGATACTTGATATGATTTCAATTTTCTTAAATTTACCAGGGTTTGATTTGTGACCCAAGATATGATCTATTCTGAGGATGTTCCATGAGCACTTGAGAAGAAAGTGTATTCTGTTGTTTTTGCATGGAATGTTCTATAAACATCAGTTAAGTCTGTCTTGTTTAATGTATCATGAAGCTTGTGTTTCCGTATTTATTTTCATTTTGGATGATCTGTCCATTGGTGAAAGTGGGGTGTTAAAGTCCCCTACTGTGATTGTGTTGCTGTCGATTTCCCCTTTTATGGCTGTTAGCATTTGCCTTATGTATTGAGGTACTCCTATGTTGGGTTCACAAATATTTACAATTGTTGTATCTTCTTCTTGGATTGATCTCTTGAACACTATGTAGTGCCCTTCTTTTTCTTTTCTAATAGTCTTGATTTTAAAGTCTATTTTGTCTGATATAAGAATTGCTACTCTAGCTTTCTTTTGATTTCCATTTGCATGGAATATCTTTTTCCATCCCCTCACTTTCATTCTGTATGTGTCCCTAGGTCTGAAGTGGGTCTTTTGTAGACAGCATATATACGGGTCTTGTTTTTGTATTCATTCGGCCAGTCTATGTCTGTTGGTTGGAGCATTTAATCCATTTACCTTTAAGGTAATTTTGATATGTATGTTCCTATTACCATTTTCTTAATTGTTTTGGGTTTATTATTATAGGTCTTTTCCTTCTCTTGTGTTTCCTGCCTAGATAAGTTCCTTTAGCATTTGGTGCAAAGCTAGTTTGGTGGTGGTGAATTCTCTTAGCTTTTGCTTGTCTGTAAAGGTTTTAATTTCTCTGTCAAATCTGAATGAGATACTTGCTGGGTAGGGTAATCTTGGTTGTAGGTTTTTCCCTTTCATCAGTTTAAATATGTCCTGCCACTCCCTTCTGGCTTGCAGAGTTTCTGATGAAAGATCAGCTGTTAACCTTAAGGGGATTCCGTTGTATGTTATTTGTTGTTTTTCCCTTGCTGCTTTTAGTATTTTTTCTTTGCATTTAATTTTTGATAGTTTGATTAATATGTGTCTTGGCATGTTTCTCCTTGGATTTTTCCTGTATGGGACTCTCTGCTCTTCATGGACTTGACTATTTCCTTTCCCATATTAGGGAAGTTTTCAACTATAATTTCTTCAAATATTTTCTGAGTCCCTTTCTTTTTCTCCTTTTCTTCTGGGACCCCTATAATTCGAATGTTGGTGCGTTTAATGTTGTCTCAGAGGTCTCTCAGACTGTCTTCATTTTTTTCATTCTTTTTTCTTTTTTGTGCTCTGTGGCAGTTTTTTCCACTATTTTATCTTCAAGGTCACTTATCCATTCTTCTGCCTCAGTTATTCTGCTATTGATTCCTTCTAGGGTATTTTTAACTTCAGTTATTGTGTTGTTCATCATTGTTTGTTTGTCCTTTAGTTCTTCTAGGTCCTTGTTAAATGTTTCTTGCATTTTGTCCATTCTATTTCTGAGATTTTGGATCATCTTTACTATCATTATTCTGAATTCTTCTTCAGGTAGACTGCCTATTTCCTCTTCATTTGTTAGGTCTGGTGGGTTTTTATCTTGCTCCTTCATCTGCTGTGTGTTTCTCTGTATTCTCATTTTGCTTAACTTACTGTGTTTGGGGTCCCCTTTTCGCAGGCTGCAGGTCCGTAGTTCCTGTTGTTTTCGGTGTCTGCCCCCCATGGCTGAGGTTGGTTCAGTGGGTTGTGTAGGCTTCCTGGTGGAGGGAACTGGTGCCTGTGTTCTGGTGGATGAGGCTGGATCTTGTCTTTCTGGTGGGCAGGACTGCGTCCAGTGGTGTGTTTTGGGGTGTCTGTGACCTTATTATGATTTTAGTCAGCCTCTCTGCTAATGGCTGGAGTGTGTTCCTCTCTTGCTAGTTGTTTGGCTTAAGGTGTTGGGCACTGTAGCTTGCTGGTTGTTGAGTGGTACTGGGTCTTAGCATTGAGATGAAGATCTCTGGGATTGCTTTCGCCGTTTGATATTACGTGGAGCCGGGAGGTCTCTGATGGACCAGTGTCCTGAACTTGGCTCTCCCAACTCCGAGGCACAGGCCTGACACCTGGCCAGAGCACCAATATCCTGTCAACCACACGGCTCAGAAGGAAAGGGAGAAAAAAAGAAAGAAAGAAAAATAAAATAGTTATTGAAAATTATTAAAAGTAAAAAAGTTAAAAAAAAGAAAAAAAAGAAAGAAGAGAGCAACCAAACCAAAAACAAATCCACCAATGATAACAAGTGCTAAAAAGTATACTAATAAAAAAACAAAAACAGACAGACCGAACCCTAGGACAAATGGTAAAAGCAAAGCTGTAGAGATAAAATCACACAAATAACCATACACATACACACTCACAAAAAGAGAAAAAGGAAAATAGTATATATATATATACAAAAAGGAAGAGAGCAACCAAATCCATAAGAAATCTACCAATGATAATAAACTCTAAATTACTAAACTAAGATAAACATAAAACCAGAAACAAATTAGATGCAGAAACAAACCCCAGGTCTACAGTTGCTCCCAAACTCCACCATCTCAATTTTGGGATGATTTGTTGTCTCTTCAGGTATTCCACAGATACAGGGTACATCAAGTTGATTGTGGAGATTTAATCCGCTACTCCTGAGGCTGCTGGGAGACATTTCTCTTTCTCTTCTTTGTTCGCACAGCTCCTGGGATTCAGCTTTGGATTTGGGCCTGCCTCTGCGTGTAGGTCGCCTGAGGGCTTTTGTTCCTGGCTCAGGCAGGACGGGGTTAAAGGAGTAGCTGATTCGGGGGCTCTGGTGCACTCAGGCCATAGGGAGAGAGGTGTACGGAATGCGGGACAAACCTTCAGGTGGCAGAGGCTGGCGTGATGTTGCACCAGACTGAGGCGCCCCGTGTGTTCCCTTCGGGAAGTTGTCCCTGGATCACGGGACCCTGGCAGTGGTGGGCTGCACAGGATCTCGGGAGGGGAGGTGTGGATAGTGACCTGTGCTTGCACACAGGCTTCTTGGTGGCTGCAGGAGAAGCCTTAGCGTCTCATGCCCGTCTCTGGGGTCCGCGGTGATAGCCAAGCCTCGTGCCCGTCTCTGGAGCTCCTTTAAGCGGCGCTCTGAATCCCCTCTCCTCGCGCACCAGGAAACAGAGGGAATAAAAAGTCTCTTGCCTCTTTGTCAGCTCCAGACATTTTCCCGGACTCCCTCCCGGCTAGCCGTGGCGCACTAGCCCCCTTCAGGCTGTGTTCACACAGCCAACCCCAGTCCTCTCCCTGGGATCTGACCTCCGAAGCCAGAGTCTGAGCTCCCAGCCCCGCCCGCCCCGGCGGGTGAGCAGACAAGCCTCTCGGGCTGGTGAGTGCTGGTCGGCACCGATCGTCTGTGCGGGAATCTCTCCGCTGTGCCCTCCGCACCCCTGTTGCTGTGCTCTCCTCGGTGGCTCCGAAGCTTTCCCCCTCCGCTACCCGTAGTCTCCGCCCTCGAAGGGGCTTCCTAGTGTGTGGAAACCCTTCCTCCTTCACAGCTCCCTCACACTGGTGCAGGTCCCGTCCCTATTCTTTTGTCTCTGTTTTTTCTTTTTTCTTTTGCCCTACCCAGGTATGTGGGGAGTTTCTTGCCTTTTGGGAGGTCTGAGGTCTTCTGCCAGCGCTCAGTAGGTGTTCTGTAGGAGTTGTTCCACGTGTAGATATATTTCTGATGTATTTTTGGAGAGGAAGGTGATCTCCACATCTTACTCGTCCACCATCTTGAAGGTATGTCCGCTAGACATTTTAAATTGTTAATTTCTTTCTATCATAAGTTGTCTGATGGAAGGTTCTCCTTTCTTGTAGTTTAGTGGTGTGTGCATAACTTTGATTTACTGAAGAGTATAAGCATAGCAAGAAGGAAGTTTTTGGTGTGTTTCGCAAAGCTGGTCCTTTTCTGATTGATGATTCAGAATAAAAACTCCTGAGTGCTACCTCCTGAGACCCCTTGTTGTCCTGTAGATGCAAAATAATGTGGATACTTAAGGTGGGACAGCAGATATTTGCTCTTTCACGCTCCAACCCCCCCCCCGTACACTTTGGAAATACAGTATTTGCTGTTGCCCATTTTCCATTATCTTTCCCAAGTTTTAATTGGAAAAATCTCTACTGCTTCTGTGGCATCCACTTTGCCTCCTTTTTCTATTTCCAACCTCTCTTTACTCGTGACCACTGAAATTGCCATTGTAAACAGTTGACATAAATAACTCATACAGGGAAAATGCCATTAAATTTTAAGTACTGGGGCTTTATCAAGGGTGGTTGCTTCAAAGTATAGTGAAATTGAATCCTTCTTTTGTAAAGTTCTGATACTAGTGACTTTACTTCTGTCTACATTTAAAGTACATGTAAGAATTTCAGTTTCAGTACATGTCACTTGTGATATTGTTTCTGATTTGGTTGGAAGTTGGGATTGGAGGGGAGACGGGAAGGAGCTGTGAGGGGATCACTTACTGGGCTGCCATTATGCCATCAATCCGTTGTCTGCCATGTTCTGTTTAAGCACCTGTGAATCTATGCAGCGCATTATTATTTAGGCTGCATTTCGTCTTCTAGGCCACAAACTGTTTTAAGAGACTGAAATACCTTGCTGAAATCTAGATAGTCTGTCTAAAGCATTGTCCTAGCCTCCATTCTTAGAAAGCCTGTCAAAAAGGAAAGTGTTGGGTGTAACTTATTCTTAGCAAAACCATCCTGTTTTCTAGTGAATGCCTCGTTTTATTGCCCGTAATTTCTCACAGATCACTTATTCAGTAATCCATTTCAGAGGTTTGCGGGGATGGAAGTCAATCTCTGACTTTCAGAATTACCCTTCCTCCCAACCTTTGTCTGTTCCCAGATGGCAGTCCTTTTTCTGCAGCTGGATTTTGGCTGTGCTGCTGAGTAGGATAAAGCTCTGATGAAGAAGACATTGCATGGACCTCTTTTATGGAAAATTATTCTTGAGGACCCACCAAGAACATGTCTCTATACTCCGTGTTGAGAAAAACTGACTTAAGAAAACTAATTTTCTCGAAATACCTGTTAATTATTTCCTCAAAAGAGAAGCCTTGGTGTTGAATGAGTAAAATATATATCTTTTAGGTTATAAAGAAAATGAACCCACAATAAATTTCTGTAAAGCTCAGATCCGTGGGGCAGTGGTGGGAAGCACAGGCATATGGGGATCTCAGTGAAGAAACTGTGGCTGAGGTGTGTGTTACTACACAGTGGTCCTACACATCAGCACCACCCGGGTGCTTGGTAGAATTGCAGAACCTTAGGCTCTGTTCTGGTCCTGTTGACTCAGAGTCTGCATTCGGCACTATCTTCAAGTGGTTCGTAAATAAATTAGGTTTGGGAAGCCCTGGAAATCATTTCTGTGAGACTGTCCTTGCATGTTAACTGGTTGGGTGATAAAGACTCATCAGGTTGTGAAGCGCTTGCAGATACTAAATAGCATATTTAGGCAAATCCTCTTAGAGGGAAAGCATTTCGGATATTTATTGTAAACTCTTGGGTCAGTACAGTTGTTAGATATTAACCTTCCCCACACTGTTCCTTCCGGGAAGACTGAAAGAGATGTTTCCCGAAGACCAAGAAAATTATTTTTAAAACGTGTTTTTTTTTTTTTTTTTTTTTTTTGTCATTTTCTTAGTCATGGGCTGGAGTGCTCAAATACTTTCCTCCCTTCTCCTGCTTCCTATATTCTTTGTACTGTGATACCAGGTGGTTACATCTTTGAAGTCATGCTTCAACGTGAAGGGAAAGCTCTACGAAGAAAAGCTTTAGGATGCCTCGGTTGTTTGCATCCTAACTCTGCCAGGGCTCCCTAAGCACAGTAGCACGGCCTGTTTGTTCCATGACTCTGGAGGGTTGGGGCAGAGGGACCCACTTACTGCATAACCCCGTGAGAAGTAATCAGCTGAACTCTAGGTGTGGATAACTCACTCTAGCCCAGCATTAGCTTTAGTAATGTTCACGACAGCTTGATATAAATATTTTCATAAACATTTCTTAGCTTTCCAGATGTTTACTATATCTGGGATGACGGTGAAGGAATTGACCCTCTTCCACTCATATGAGACTCCCACACATCCCTAGATATTTCTGAGGGATGGAAGAGTCAGATGTGACTCTGATAGACTAATATATGTGCTGTTGAAGCAAATACCTTAAGCCAGTGGCAGACGGCAGGTACATCTTACTGGCTCCCTCAGGTGGGAGGTCCACTGAGAGCTGCTAGGTGGAGAGTGGCAATATGGTGCAGTGAAAAGAGCATTGGAGTTGGAATTAGGTGGATGTGGATTTGAATCCCAGCTCTCCTGCTTATTAGTTTTGTGACCAGTTATTTAATCTCTGATTTTTGAGTTCCATAATTGTAAAAGTAGGGTTGATTCATACCTCCCAAGGTTGTTGTGAGGCCCTAATGAGATAATATATTAAGAGCCTAATACTGTGCCTGGTGTAGAGTAGGTGCCCATTGAAAGGTAAGTATGCATTACTTTATCCATTTGGTATAGTAAATAATTGCTTACCAGTTTTTTCATGCCTGCCTCAGCTAAGCTGAGTAGCTTCTGGTATTTTTGTCCATCGAATATATTTCCAAGTGATTCTTTGCTGGGTGAGCGTCATCTTTTGTTATTACCACCATGGCAGATGTTGGCCTTGAAAGGCACAGTGTCTTCAACCTGGCAGGTTTATCAGCTGGATCATAGCTTGCAGTGACTAAATGTCCAGAAAGCTGAGGATCTTCCATCTTACACAGAGGATATGCCAGCATGTAGTCAGAGTCAGGAAAAAGAGAGGGTATGTGTAACGTTGACTTGTGGTGAAAAGGGCTTTGGTGAATTAATCATGTTCGAGTGGTTGCAGTATGTGGAGTTCTTTTTCATGAGGAACGCTATGAAATGAGACACTGGTTTCAAAAAAGTATGCTCATGTAATCCCCTGGAAAGGAAGATTTTCTTTACAGTTCAGAAAGGATATAGGGTTCAGTATAAAGTTCTATAACTGAATTCAGAACTCTGCTTACGTTGGGAAACTAGCAAGTGTGGCACAAAATTCCTAATTTATCTGTGTTCTCACTGCGGCTGATTTTAGCCTCTTTCTTCTCTCCCTTTTCTCTCCCTGAATCTGAGCCCATGGCCCAGGTCTGAGTTTGGAGGCTCTGATTTTAGTATAGATGTGGTGCCTTTATTGTTTTCAAGTGGTTGCTGTTTGGAAAATGTTAGTTTTCTTGATCAGGTTTAAGACAATTAGCAAATGAAGAATTGTTTCGTTTAAATTACATTTATTCTTCTGTGAAATGGGGATAAGAATGGTGTCTACTTCATAGGATTACTACCTTCCTCATAGGATAAATGAGGTAATATATATAAAGTGCTTAGAATAGTAGTTGGCACATGGTAAGCATATTTTATAATAGTGTTATTATTAATTTTTGTTATTAATTTTTCTCTGATTACAGAGCAGAAATGTTCACTGTGGAAAATGTAAAATAAAACAAAATGAAAGTCACTAATTCTCCACCTAATGATAACTAATGTTGACATTTTAGTATATCTTCCCAATCTTCTTTCTTTTTCCCTATGTACATGTTTTACATAAGGAAACCAAAATTACATTGGTTTTAAACCCACCTTTTAAAAACAAAATTATTTTACTGAAGTATAGTTGATTTACAATGTTGTGTTAATTTCTACTGGACAACAAAGTGATTCAGTTATACATATATATACATTCTTTTCACGTTCTTTTACATTATGGTTTTCACAGGATATTGAATATAATTCCCTGTGCTATAAAGTAGGACTTTGTTTAAAACCCACCTTTTTTACTCATTACATTAGTAATATTTTCCCATGTCATTGAATATTCTTCTATTACATGATCTCATTGGCATTTTATGACCTAAAATTTGTTTCTTCTATTGTTTTCAGTTTCTCATTTTTTAAGACAATTATTTTAGAGCAGTTTTTAGCTACAATAGAATTGAGAGGAAAGTACAGAGATTTCTTATATAGCCCCTTCTCTCACATGTACTCAGCCTTGTCCATTATCAACATCACTCTTGGTGTTGTACATGCAGTGTGTTTGGACAAATGTATAATGATGTATATCCATCATTATAATATCACTACCCTAAAAATCCTCTGTGCCCCACCTGTTCATCTGCCCTCTTCCCCAGCCATTGATCTTTTTGTCTCCATAGTTGTGCCTTTTCCAGCATGTCATACAGTTGGAATTATTCAGCACATGGTTTTCTTAGACTGGTTCCTTTCATGTTGTAATATGCATTTAAGATTCCTCCATGACTTTTCATGGCTTGCTAGCTCATTTCTTTTTAGCACTAAATAATATTCCATTGTCTGGATGTGTCACAATTTATCCATTGAAGGACATCTTGGTTGCTTCCAAGTTTGGGCAATCATGAATAAAGCTGCCATAAACATCTGTGTGCAGGTTTTTGTGTAGACACAAGTTCCCAGCTCCTTTGAATAAATACCAAGGAGCGTGATTGCGCAGTCATATGTTAAGAGCTGTTTAGTTTTGTAAGAAACCACCAAACTGTTTCTAAAGTGACTGTACCATTTTACATTTCCACCAGCAGTGACTGAGAGTTTTTGTTGCCCCACATCCTCACAGCATTCAGTATTGTCAGTGTTCCGGATTTTGGCCATTCTAATAGATGTGTAGTGGTATCTCATTATTGTAGTCTTTCATTGTTTATAAATAATTCTCTAGTGATTTTTTTTTTCCCCCTTGGGCTAAGTCCTTGGAAGAGGAATTGCTACATCAAAGGCTATATTCACTTTTGTACCTATTACAAAACTGACCCCCAGGGAAATTCTACAAATCTTCTATTCCCACTTAGAATATATGAAATTTGGTTTTCATATCTTCTAACAGTGAATATTGTAATTTTTTAAAATTGTCAATTTGGTAGATAAAAAATCATTTTTGCATAAAATTAAAAAATTTTTTCTTTTGATACTGAATTTCTTTATGTTTAGAAACTATTATTCTGAGACTGCTTCTCTGTGTCCTTTGCACATTTTTGGGGGGTTATTGATTTGTAAAAAGCTTTTTGTTTTTTAAGGCTATCAACTTTTAATCAGTGTTACTGCAAATATTTTCTCCAGTTTTAAATTTGACTTTTAAGTTGTTCAAAATGTTTTTGATAGAGATTTTCTTTTTTTTCTTTTTAGTCAAATTGATCAGTTTTTTTCTTTATGGTTTCTGCCTCTGTGTTATGCTCAGGATGTCTGTCTCCACCTCAAGACTATATGATCTTCCATGTTTTAGTTCAAGTCTTCATTCACACTGATTTCACAGATCTTTACTGAGTGCCTCTTACATGGTGGTGCTAAGTCAATTGAGTGAAAAAAAGGAATAATCCTTACCATTTTGGAGTTTCGGTCTAGTGGAAAGTAGCCCTTAACTTATGAAGGAGAGGTAAGTGGTAATATAGAAATGGAGGTAACTGACCTGCTCAGGGAGACCCAGGATGGCTTTTCACGGGAAGTGACCTTGAGATAAACTCTGAAGTAAGATCATCGTTAAATCACAGCAAGGAGGTAGTGGAGGAGGGCATTTCAGGCCCCGGCAGAGGCCATTGTTGCTGAAGCACAGACATCAAGATGAAGTATGATTGTGCCAAGTTTATGGCTGGAGAGGAATTTTGAAGCCAGACCATGTATGGACTTCTAGGTCCTGTTGTAGATTTTGGTCTTTTATAGGAAGAGCAATGGAAAGCCACTAATGCAATTTAAACAGAATGTTTAAAGTAGCTGACATGATGATTTCTTTTTTTAAAAAAATTAACTCTTGAATCCTTTTGTAGTTTACAGGCATACCTTGGCGATACTGCATATTAGCTTACAGAACGAACACCAGAGTAAATCCAAAAATGCAATAAAGCAAGTCATATGAATTTTTTGGTTTCCCAGTGCATATGAAAGTTATGTTTGCACTATACTGTAGTCTACTAAGTGTGAAATAGTGTTATGTCTAAAAGAATAATGTATATACCATAATAAAAAATTCTTTATTGCTAAAAATGCTAACCATCATCTGAGCCTTCAGCACGCCATAATCCTTTTGCTGGTGGAGGGTCTTGCCTCGATGTTGATGGCTGCTGACTGATCACGGTGGTGGTCACTGAAGGCTGGGGGTGGCTGTGGCGATTTCTTAAAATAAGACAGCAATGAAGTCTGCCACATTGACTGAGTTTTCCTTTCACAAACAATTTCTCTGTAGCATGCAATGCTGTCTGACAGCATTTTACCCACAGTAGAACTTCTTTCAAAATTGGAGTCAGTCCTCTCAAACCCTGCTGCTGCTTTATCAACAAAGTTTTTGTAATATTCTAAATCTTTTGTTGCCATTTCAACAATCTTCATAGCATCTTCACCAGGAGTAGATTCCGTCTCAAGAAACTACTCTCTTTCCTCATCCATAAGAAGCAACTCCTCATTCATTCAACTTTTTTCATGAGATTGTAGCAATTCAGTCACATCTTGGAGCTCCACTTCTAATTCTAGTTCTCTTGCTATTTCCACTGTATCTGTAGTTACTTCCTCTCCTGAAGTCTTGAACCCCTCAAAGTCATCCATAAGGGTTGAAATCAACTTCTTCCAGACTCCTGTTAATGTTTATATTTTGTCCTCTTCCCATGAATCACACACGTTCTTAATGGCACCTGGAATGGTGAATCCATTCTAGAGGTTTTACATTTACTTTGCCTTGACTTATCAGAGTAATAGCACTATCTGTGGCAGCTATAGCCTTATGAAATGTAATTTTTAAGCAGAAATAAGACTTGAAAGTCAAAATTACTCCTTGATCCATCAGTTGCAGAATGGATGTTGCATTAGCAAGCATGAAAACAACATTTGATTTCACAGTACATATCCATCAGAGCTCTTGGGTGACCAGGTTCATTGTCAATAAGCAGTAATATTTTGAAAGGAATCTTTTTTTTTCTTCTGAGTAGTAGGTCTCAACAGTGGGTTTAAAATATTCAGTAAACCATGTTGTGAACAGATATACTGTCATCTAGACTGTCTTGTTTCATTTTTAGAGCACAGGCAGAGTAGATTTCGCATAATTCTTAAGGACACTAGGATTTTCAGAATGGTAAATGAGCATTGGCTTCAACTTAAAGTCACCAGCTGCATTAGCCCCTAACAAAAGAGTCAGCCTGTCCACTGAAGCTTTGAAGGCAGTTGTTGACTTCTCCTCTCTAGCTATGAAAGTCCTAGATGACATCTTCTTCCAATGTAAGGCTGTTTTGTCTACATTGAAAATCTGTTGCTTATTGTAGCCACTTTCATTCATACTCTTAGCTAGATCTTCTGGATAACTTGCTGCAACTACTACACTTGCTGCATCACCTTGCACTTTTATGTTATGGAGAGGGCTTCATGCCTTAAACCTTATGAACCAAACTCTGCTAGCTTCAACTCTTCTAATGCACGTTCCTCACCTCTCTTAGCCTTCATAGTATTGAAGAGAGCTAGGGCCTTGCTCTGGATTAGGCTTTGGCTTGAGGGAATGTTGTGGCTGGCTTGATCTTCTATCCAGACCACTAAAACTTTCTCTATATCAGCAATAAGGTTGTTTCACTTTCTTATCGTTTGTGTGTTCAGTGGAGTAGTACTTGTAATCTCCTTCAAGAACTTTTCCTTTACATTCATTCACAGCACGGCTGACTGTTTGGCACAAGAAGCCTAGCTTTTGGCCTATCTCAGCTTTCGACACGCCTTCCTCACTAAGTTTAATCATTTCTAGTTTTTGATTTAAAGTTACAGACACCCGGCTCTTACGTTCACTTGAACACTTAGAGACCATTGAAGGGTTGTTAACTGGTTTAATTTCAATATTATTGTGTCTCAGGGAAGAGGGAGGCCTGAGGAGAGGGAGTGAGACAGAGGAATGGCTGGTCAGTGGAGCAGTCAGAACACACACACATTTATCGATTAAGTTCACCGTCTTATGTGGGTGCATTTCATGGCTCCACCAAACAATTTTAACAGTAACATCAAAGATCACTGATCACAGATCACTGTAACAAATATAATAAAGAAAAAGTTTTGAAAAATTGTGAGAATTACTAAAATGTGACACAGAGACACAAAGTGAGCAAATGCTGTTGGAAAAATGGCTCCAATAGACTTGCTTGATGCAGAGTTGCCACTAACCTTCAATGTGTTAAAAACGCAAGACCTGCTAAGTG
This sequence comes from Monodon monoceros, assembly GCF_005190385.1. Lineage (NCBI taxonomy): Eukaryota > Metazoa > Chordata > Mammalia > Artiodactyla > Monodontidae > Monodon > Monodon monoceros. Next base: position 38,518,721 of record NW_021703772.1, read on the forward strand.
CCATAAAGCAAGGTATGCCTGTATTTTTATGGGGCCTATGAATTTTCTTTCCAAGTAGTTAGTCATAGTCTCTGTGCTTTTTATTATTATTATTGCGGTTGTTATTTTATTATCCAGTTCTTCCTTTTCCCATAGATCTGAAGTACATTCTGTCCTCTGATAAAATTTTGTATATAACTTGTGCCTTTTATGAAGTGAGATGTTTTGATAGGACCTATATTGATTTTTCTTCCTTACTTAGTCTTACATGAGGAGAAATCTGTTCATTCTTGATGTAGGCCATATTTATCGTTATTCTTGGTGTCATTCTGGGTTTACCTTTTAGGTTTTATAGTCTCCTTTTGGCCTTTAAGCTAGAGGGCTGAGTGCTGTGTACTGTGTTACTGTGGTCTTTATTGTTTGTGGATCTGTTGTCTAAAGCAGGGATTTTCTGATCTCTTGTCTTTGTTATCTTTTTATAAGGGTGAGAATTTATTCTTGGATGATCTGAAAACACTGTAAGTAATTTCCAAGCCAGCAGTTTTGTACGCCACAGAGCCTACCACTTATTGTTCTTCTAGGCTGAACTTATCCAATGATTGACTTCATTTTTGTGGATCAGAGTACCTCTCAGCCCCACTGCCTGCTGGGAAGTGTGGTTTGTGGGCATTAAAGTAGAATTAGTACAAGGAAAGTATTGGCGTAGGAGAGCAGCTCCCAGCTGCTTTAGAAAGCAGTATGAGGGAGTAGTTTGCTTCCGTCTTTGTGCAAAGCCCAAACTGGGGCTGGGGGGCACACATATTTTGGGATGAAATTCTGATTACCTCTCTCCTTCTTCAATTTAGATCTCAGATGAAATGGGATTAGTTAGGAGATGTTTCTCCAGTTTTTTAATAAGCCATTGAACCATCTGTGGAGCTTCCAGGACCATGAAAATGTCACTGAAAAGGCAATGAGCCTGGGAGGGTAAATCAGGAGTTGCTTATTTTCTGCCATTGTAATTAAGAAATCTTTCAATAAAGAACCCTCCCACCTCCCTCTGAGATATCTGTGAGGTACCTTTCCTGGTGAACAACTCCGTGGCTTCTGTCCACTTACGGTTGGGTCATTTGAGTGAGAGCCTGCGGTTACTGACTGAAGAGACTTTATTGGTTATGTGAAAATGACAACTGTCATGTAAATGTGTTCTGAGACTTGTGTGGGTTGGATATTGTTGATGGCTCAAGTTAATGGTGCCTTTGGTTAAACACTCATGTAGTATGTGGGGCATCAATTTGAATATTAAGCTGTGTAAGAGTCCCCTTTGGTTCAGTGAGTCATCAACCTGTAGACCTCTCCAGACTGTTGTTTTACAAATCAGAGTTAAATGCAGATGTCTTCTAGACCAACAATTTGGAGCAATTTTCTACTGTGTTTTCTTGGCCATTGTTTCATCCTGCTAAGGAGCCTGATGGCAACTAGCTAGTGCCTGGAAGTATAATATTGTTGCAGCGTGTAATGCAAACATCTGTTACCGTTTGTAATGCTCAACTTACTTGTTTACTTGTTTTTTAATCCATCTCCTCAATAGTCTTTAAGCAGTGGACGTATCTGTTTTATTCTGCATTGTGTGCTCAGAGCCTAGTGTAGTATCAGACATGAGACAGAGGCTTCATACATATTTGATGAATGATTGAAGAACTTGAAAGAGTCCCAGTACCTTCAGGTTATAGGGGAGTTATAAACTTACGTTTCTGACTTTCGTTGGCTAACCCACAAATTTAATTAACTGGGTTTCAAAACTCTTTCAGGTATAGTAGAATTACTGTGTGTAATCCATACTGTTGAGCAGGATTTGAACAAAATGGTGTTTCTGGAGAAGAACCATTATTTGCATGTGAAATACATTTTCTAATGTCTTGCAAAAACAGTTGTTAGCTTCTAGCTTATCTAAATTTGATTCCTAGAAAGCAGCTGTAGTAAAACCTAAGAGCCCATGAAAAAGGACGGGATTTTCTTCCCGTTGGGCCCCACTACTCTCAGCCTTCCTAGGGCTTGGTGCACAGCCATCTCCCTTCTGGGGACTTGACCAAGCTAGGTTAATGGGAACAGTTTTGGTAAGGTGGGATGGAAATCTGGAGGTGTTTCAGGGTCTAGGGTCTTAGACTTCAGTCTCAGGCTGGATCTGGAAATTCCTTTTTCTTGATTCTCTGAAGTGGAAAGATCCTCCCCTTCACTGCCATTCTGGCCTCCAACCCTCTTCCACTGAAGGAGAATCCAGTGGAATTGAATGGTGGAGACTCTGGGGCGGCGGCAGAGGAAGGTGAGAGGGAGTCTAGGGCTCTGGCCAGGGAGTGAAGACACTTAAGGAACCACAAGGAAGCAGAAGACAGGAAGGACTTCTCTGTGCCTCTCAAAAGGGTCATGTCTGGAAGTGGTGATTTAGGAAACAATGAAATAACTCCTGGTACCATTCTCTGTACTCAGTGCTTCATCTTTTAATAGTAAGATTATTCTGCTAATGGGCTGTATTTCTGTTTTCTCTGAAGTTGAAGGTTAGATTGTCTTCTGTGAGTGAGACAGATAGAGGCTATCTGGAAATTTTGAGGAGAGTGAAGAAAATACGAAATAGTTGTCATGGAAGTGGACCAGAGAGCTGCATAGGGAAAACTTAGAAGGATTTCCAGGCAGCTGAGGGCCTGAGGTATTCCAATAATAATATTTGAGTTAACTGAGATAGGAAGAGAAGGGTATGAAGTGATTCAGGGTGGTGTTTGGTTATGAAAGCTGGAGAGAAATGCCAGATGACAAAAATAATACAGTTTAGTAATGAGCTTGATGTCCTTTATTCAAGAGAAATAATCCATGGATTGGGGGAGTTCAGTGCCCCACAAGCAGCAGAGCACTGTTCCTGAGGGATTTGGGGCAAGAGGGAGTTTCGTAGAGAGTTAGAAGAGGCAGCGGGAAGGAAGGCGTGATTGGCTAGGAGGTTGGGGAATCCCTGGCTAGCAGATCCAATTTTCTAGGGTAAGGGAAGCTGGTTAAAGCTAAGTTTAAGGACTGTGATTGATGTATGCTAGGATACTTTGACAGATGTTTCCCATAAGTGCAGGCTGTCTTAGGTTTAGATTTGTGAGGTGGTCTGGACCACTGGGGTGGTCTCCATTTTGTGGGTCCCGTTATACGAATTAATTTTATTAGTAGAGAATGTCATGAAAGAGTGATAGTCAAGAGTTAGAAATGCTAGGAAGAGAAATTCAAGAATGAGAGGTATTGCTTATAAAATGAAGGAGGTCACCGATGACCATGGAGAGGAGAGTTTCAGGCAAGATTTGAATCCTGAAGTCGGATTGCAGAAGTTTATGAAAGGAATGCATGACTCTATTAAATGATATTTCCTCAGGATTTAGTGTAATTTTCAATTCTTATTTATTCTCTTCCAAATCACGGAGTAATTATTACACATCTAAGTTTAAAGGAAATTTATAATCGTGTTTACCATTTAAACAAAATGACTGGATATTATATTTAGATGACTTGAAGCCATATAGTACTGCAGAGATGTAAATCTTTATGTAGTGTGGGGAAAATTTACACATATATAAAGAAGCATATTGAATTCAAGCATTTGTATATTCTGATTCATCATCTGGAGTTGGGTTTGAGCAACAAATAGAAGCCAACTTCTGTTATGTGGTGTCTACAGATATTAGTCTTTCCATTTCCTAGAGTGGAATGATTCAAAATAGTTGTGTTTTCTATAGTCTGTCACTTTTAGACAATAGCTTGAAATTTTTTGATCTTTTAAGATCTCATATAAATGTTTGTGAAAAAGAGCACCTAGTTACTGTTTTTCTTTTCACTTAAATTCCTGCCCCTGTTTTTGGCTATAAGAGTTATTGTGTTTCTTCCTAATAAAATGAAGTGGGTATGTCTCTTGGTTGTTTTCACTGTGAGACTTAGTTTTTTGGTCCCTATGGTATTGCACTGGTGGCTCCTTCTTAACTTATTCAGCAGATAGAGCTGTTTACCTGGCTTGCTGTGATGGAGATGAGAAGAACATTTGGATTTTATTGAATTTCCTAGTTGCCCTTGCAGACTATGGACTTTTTACTGGGCAAAAAGACAAATACTTAGATTTTATCCTAATTGAAAGTTTGAATGTTTAGCACTGTCTTGCTTAACGTGCAAGCAATAAGGCATGAAAGATTTAAAATCTTTATTGATTTCATTAGAAATTCTTTTTAGTCGTTAATCTTCTTGGGTGTAAATAAGGTTCCTTTAGCATCGTTCTATTGACTGTATTTGTAATAAAACGGATTGTCAGGACCAGGAAATGAAGTGTGGGTGGAGACTACTAAGGAAGAATTAGGATCTAAGCCAGTCCGTCTACCTCTGCATGGCCAGGGCACTAGCCAGTAGATGAGTTAATCAGACTAGTGTCAGACTCCAGCCTGAGATTACAGATGGAGATGCAGTTCAGAAAGGTAAGCAGGGAGCCAGGGTCAGAGTACTGCACATCTCAAATAGAACTGACAAAGAAACAAATCTTCTCTGACCGTTGAAAACCCAAGAATTGGGCAAGCCTCAGAGGTCAGTGTAGCCGAGCAGGTTACATTGTCGTCTTTCCTTTAAGGTCCTTTGCTCATCAGTGAAGCCTGTCAACTAGACCCTGACAAATGACTGTCCCCTCGAACCGCTGAATCATGCCCTCTCTTGCCTTTACCTGGTGGTTCACACACCTCGTGAGAAATGGTCCATGGGCCAGTTCAACCTAGAATATTATAGCATTGCCTGAAACAAGGTAGGTCATTTGGTAAATATACTTTGCTTACCATTTCTTGTAGGTTTTTCTGGGAAAATGTCTGTAGAAGCAACACTTATGAAAATTGCTTGTGTTATAATCTGCCTGCATAGATAGAAACCTTAACCAAAAAGTGTTTTTTTTTTTTTTGGTAGGAGCCGCGGTTTTTATCTACCGGGCCAAAGGGCCGGAGAGACCTAGACTCAAAACCAGGGTTCCGCACGCTGCCGTGGGCAAGTCAGGTTCGAACACTTGCAAAATAAAGAGCCCGCCTGAAAGGTGATCTGGCCCTCAGTTCGCTTGCCTGTGAAATGGATACAGTGTTGTGGAGAGAACAAGGTTGCCCCAGTCCTAGATGAGGCACGGTGCATGCAATGCACTGCTGAGTAAGAAGCAGGACAAAGACCCAGTGGGACGCAGCAGCCCCGGGAAGCAGGCACCCTGTTCCATCTGCCCAGAAAACTGACCATAGAGCACATGTTGAGCAGAGCAGCGTCCCTATCCTCGGCTGACTTCAGGGACCAGTCATAGAGAGTGGGTACGTGGCGGGCCTGCACCCTCTCGGCGCGAACCACGTGACTTTTGTTGTCTTACTAGATCTTTCCAACAGCAGTGAAGGGTCAGTGTCATAGACGGGGAGACTGCTGAGGGCGCACAGCCTGGAGTGAAGGAGCCAGGCTTGGACCCAGGTGTCAACCTGCTCAACCTGCAGGCCCTACCCCAGGTGGTTCCTGCACCCTAAGGGGGCCTGTGCAGCACCTCCAGAAGGGACCCTGCCCTCCTCTGTGAGACCCACCTGTCACTCGTGTCCTCTCTATTTCCATCATCAGCACCACTGTCTGGAAGACCTTAACAGGCCCATGGTCTTCTGGGAGCATAATTAGGTTGCTGGAACCACCGGCACAGAGTTGGGTTTCGTGGTACACAGAGGGGCCTGCCCCTGAGCTCACTAAGCATGGCCACGTAAGGACCCTTTTCCTCGAGAACCAGAGCCACTCACTGCCCCGTTAGGATGTCTGGTCCTCAAGAGGAGGGGCTCTCTGACACATGAGGTCATCACAAGAGCTCCTGCCTCACTTTATTTTTTAATTGGCCTAAAAAAAAAAAAACAGTTTTAGATTTACTGAAAAGTTATGAGTACGGATGCCCTTATTACACTCCCCCCTGCCCCACATACACACACGATTTCCTTTATTATTACTGTTATTTTTTTTTAATTTTTATTTTTTAACATCTTTATTGGAGTATAATTGCTTTACAATGGTGTGTTAGTTTCTACTTTATAACAAAGTGAATCAGTTATACATATGTTCCCATATCTCTTCCCTCTTGTGTCTCCCTCCCTCCCACCCTCCCTATCGCACCCCTCTAGGTGGTCACAGGGCACCGAGCTGATCTCCCTGTGCTATGCGGCTGCTTCCCACTAGCTATCTACCTTACGTTTGGTAGTGTATATATGTCCATGCCACTCTCTCACTTTGTCACAGCTTACCCTTCCCCCTCCCCATATCCTCAAGTCCATTCTCCAGGAGGTCAGTGTCTTTATTCCCGTCTTGCCCCTAGGTCCTGCATGACCATTGTTTTTTTTTAGATTCCATATATATGTGTTAGCATATGGTATTTGTTTTTCTCTTTCTGACTTACTTCACTCTTTCTGAGAGAATCTAGGTCCATCCACCTCACTACAAATAACTCAATTTCGTTCCTTTTTATGGGTGAGAGATATTCCATTGTATATATGTGCCACATCTTCTTTATCCATTCATCTGTCGATGGACACTTAGGTTGCTTCCATGTCCTGGCTATTGTAAATAGAGCTGCAATGAACATTGTGGTACATGACTCTTTTTTTTTTTTTTTGCGGTACATGGGCCTCTCACTGTTGTGGCCTGTCCCGTTGCGGAGCACAGGCTCCGGACGCGCAGGCTCAGTGGCCATGGCTCATGGGCCTAGCCGCTGTGCGGCATGTGGGATCTTCCGCGACCAGGGCAAAAACCCATGTCCCCTGCATCGGCAGGTGGACTCTCAACCACTGTGCCACCAGGGAAGCCCCATGACTCTTTTTGAATTACGATTTTCTCAGGATATATGCCCAGTAGTGGGATTGCTGGGTCGTATGCTATTTCTATTTTTAGTTTTTTAAGGAACCTCCATACTGTTCTCCATAGTGGCTGTATCTATTTACATTCACACCAACAGTGTATGAGGGTTCCCTTTTCTCCACACCCTCTCCAGCATTTATTGTTTGTAGATTTTTTGATGATGGCAATTCTGACTGGTGTGAGATGATATCTCATTGTAGTTTTGACTTGCATCTCTTTAATGATTAGTGATGTTGAGCATTCTTTCATGTGTTTGTTGTACATCTGTATATCTTCTTTGGAGAAATGTCTATTTAGGTCTTCTGCCCATTTTTGGATTGGGTTGTTTGTTTTTTGGATATTGAGCTGCATGAGCTACTTGTAAATATTGGAGATTAATCCTTTGTCAGTTCCTTCATTTACAAATATTTTCTCACATTCTAGGGTTGTCTTTTCATCTTGTTTATGGTTTCCTTTGCTGTGCAAAAGCTTTTAAGTTTCCTTAGGTCCCATTGGTTTATTTTTCTTTTTATATCCATTTTTCTAGGAGGTGGGTCAAAAAGGATCTTGTGATTTATGTCATAGAGTGTTCTGCTTATGTTTTCCTCTACGAGATTGATAGTGTCTGGCCTTACATTTAGGTCTTTAATCCATTTTTTTTTCTTTTTCTTTGCAGTACGTGGGCCTCTCACTGTTGTGGCCTCTCCCGTTGCGGAGCACAGGCTCCGGACGCGCAGGCTCAGTGTCCATGGCTCACGGGCCCAGCCGCTCCACGGCATGTGGAATCTTCCCGGACTGGGGCATGAATCCATATCCCCTGCATCGGCAGGTGGACTCTCAACCACTGCACCACCAGGGAAGCCCTTTAATCCATTTTGAGTTTAGTTTTGTGTATGGTGTTAGGGAGTGTTATAATTTCATTCTTTTACATGTAGCTGTCCAGTTTTCACAGCACCAATTATTGAAGAGGCTATCTTTTCTGCACTGTATATTCTTCCCTCCTTTATCAAAGATAAGGTGACCATATGTGCTTGGGTTTACCTCTGGGCTTTCTATTCTGTTCCATTGATCTATATTTCTGTTTTTGTGCCAGTACTGTAGTGTCTTGATGACTGTAGCTTTGTAGTATAGTCTGAAGTCCAGGAGCCTGATTCCTCTAGCTCCGTTTATCTTTCTCAAGATTGCTTTGGCTATTTGGGGTCTTTTGTGTTTCCATACAAATTGTGAAATTTTTTGTTCTAGTTCTGTGAAAAATGCCAGTGGTAGTTTGGTAGGGATTGCATAGAATCTGTAGATTGCTTTGGGTAGTATAGCCATTTTCACAATGTTGGTTCTTCCAATCCAAGAACATGGTATATCTCTCCATCTATTTGTATCATCTTTAATTTCTTTTATCAGTGTCTTATAATTTTCTGCATACAGGTCTTTTGTCTCCTTAGGTAGGGTTATTCCTAAATATTTTATTGTTTTTGTTGCAATGGTAAATGGGAGTGTTTCCTTAATTTCAATTCAGATTTTTCATTATTAGTGTATAGGAATGCAAGAGATTTCTGTGCATTAATATTGTATCCTGCTACTTTACCAAATTCATTGATTAACTCTAGTAGTTTTCTGGTAGCATCTTTAGGATTATCTGTGTATAGTATCATGTCATCTGCAAACAGTGACAGCTTTACTTCTTCTTTTCCCATTTGCATTCCTTTTATTTCTTTTTCTTCTCTGATTGCTGTGGCTAAAACTTCCAAAACTATGTTGAATAAGAGTGGTGAGAGTGGGCAACCTTGTCTTGTTCCTGATCTTAGTGGAAATTGTTTCAGTTTTTCGCCATTGAGAATGATGTTGGCTGTGGGTTTGTCATATATGGCCTTTATTATGTTGAGGCAAGTTCCCTCTATGCCTATTTTCTGGAGGGTTTTTATCATAAATGGGTGTTGAATTTTGTTGAAAGCTTTCTCTGCATCTATTGAGATGGTCATATGGTTTTTCTCTTTCAGTTTGTTAATATGGTGTATCACATTGATTGATTTGTGTATATTGAAGAATCCTTGCATTCCTGGGATAAACCCCACTTGATCATGGTGTATGATCCTTTTGATATGCTATTGGATTCTGTTTGCTAGTATTTTGTTGAGGATTTTTGCATCTATGTTCATCAGCTATATTGGCTTGTAGTTTTCTTTCTTTGTGACATCTTTGTCTGGTTTTGGTATCAGGGTGATGGTGGCCTCATAGAATGAGTTTGGGCGTGTTCCTCCATCTGCTATATTTTGGAAGAGTTTGAGAAGGATAGGTGTTAGCTCTTCTCTAAAAGTTTGATAGAATTCACCTGTAAATCATCTGGTCCTGTGCTTTTGTTTGTTGGAAGATTTTTTTTTTTTTTTTTGCGGTATGCGGGCCTCTCACTGTTGTGGCCTCTCCCGTTGCGCAGCACAGGTTCTGGACGCGCAGGCTCAGCGGCCATGGCTCACAACCCTAGCCGCTCCGCGGCATGTGGGATCTTCCTGGACCGGGTCACGAACCCATGTCCCCTTCATCGGCAGGTGAACTCTCAACCACTGTGCCACCAGGGAAGCCCTGTTGGAAGATTTTTAATCACAGTTTCAACTTCAGTGCTCGTCATTGCACTGTTCATATTTTCTATTTCTTCCTGGTTCAGTCTCAGAAGGTTGTGCATTTCTAAGAATTTGTCCATTTCTTCCAGGTTGTCCATTTTATTGGCATAGAGTTGCTTGTAGTAATCCCTCATGATCCTTTGTATTTCTGCAGTGTCAGTTGTTACTTCTTTTTCATTTCTAATTCTATTGATTTGAGTCTTCTCCCTTTTTTTCTTGATGAGTCTGGCTAGTGGTTTATCTATTTTGTTTATCTTCTCAAAGAACCAACTTTTAGTTTTATTGATCTTTGGTATTGTTTCCGTCATTTCTTTTTATTTATTTCTGATCTGATCTTTATGATTTCTTTCCTTCTGCTAACTTTGGGTTTTTTTTGTTCTCCATTCTCTAATTGCTTTAGGTGTAAGGTTAGGTTGTTTATTTGAGATGTTTCTTGTTTCTTGAGGTAGGATTGTATTACTATAAACTTCCCGCTTAGAACTGCTTTTGCTGCATCCCATAGGTTTTGGGTCGTCGCGTTTTCATTGTCATTCGTTTCTAGGTATTTTTTGAATTCCTCTTTGATTTCTTCAGTGATCTCTTGGTTATTAAGTAGTGTGTTGTTTAGCGTCCATGTGTTTGTATTTTTTACAGACTTTTTCCTGTAATTGATATCTAATTTCATAGCGTTGTGGTCCGAAGAGATACTTGATACAATTTCAATTTTCTTAAATTTACCAAGGCTTGATTTGTGACCCAAGATATGATCTATGCTGGAGAATTTTCCATAAGCACTTGAGAAGAATGTGTATTCTGTTGTTTTTGGATGAAATGTCCTATAAATATCAATTAAGTCCATCTTGTTTAATGTATCATTTAAAGCTTGTGTTTCCTTATTTATTTTCATTTTTGATGATCTGTCCATTGGTGAAAATGGTGTGTTAAAGTCCCCTACTATGAATGTGTTACTGTAGATTTCCCCTTTTATGGCTGTTAGTATTTGCCCTATGTATTGAGGTGCTCCTATGTTGGGTGCATAAATATTTACAATTGTTATATCTTCTTCTTGGATCAATCCCTTGATCATTATGTAGTGTCCTTCCTTGTCTCTTGTAATAGTCTTTATTTTAAAGTCTATTTTGTCTGATATGAGAATTGGTACTCCAGCTTTCCTTTGATTTCCATTTGCATGGAATATCTTTTCCCATCCCCTCACTTTCAGTCTGTATGTGCCCCTAGGTCTGAAGTGGGTCTCTTGTAGACAGCATATATATGGGTCTTGTTTTTGTATTCATTCAGCCAGTCTGTGTCTTTGGGTTGGAGCATTTAATCCATTTACATTTAAGGTAATTATCAATATGTATGTTCCTATTACCATTTTCTTAACTGTTTTGAGTTTGTTACTGTAGCTCTTTTCCTTCTCTTGTGTTTCCTGCCTATAGCAGCTCCTTTAGCATTTGTTGTAAAGCTGGTTTGGTGGTGCTGAATTCTCTTAGCTTTTGATTGTTTGTGAAGGTTTTAGTTTCTCCATCAAATCTGAATGAGATCCTTGCTGGGTAGAGTAATCTTGGTTGTAGTCTTTTCTCCTTCATCAGTTTAAATATGTCCTGCTACTCCCTTCTGGCTTGCAGAGTTTCTACTGAAAGATCAGCTGTTAACCTTATGGACATTCCCTTGTGTGTTATTTGTTGTTTTTCCCTTGCTGCTTTTAATATTTTTTTCTTTGTATTTAAATTTTGATAGTTTGATTAATATGTGTCTTGGCATATTTCTCCTTGGATTTATGCTGTATGGGACTCTCTGTGCTTCCTGGACTTGATTAACTGTTTCCTTTCCCATATTAGGGAAATTTTCAACTATAATCTTTTCAAATATTTTCTCAGTCCCTTTCTTTTTCTATTCTTCTTCTGGGACCCCTATAATTTGAATGTTGGTGTGTTTAATGTTGTCTCAGAGGTCTCTGAGACTGTCCTCAATTCTTTTCATTCTTTTTTCTTTCTTCTGCTCTGCAGTAGTTATTTCCACTCTTTTATCTTCCAGGTCACTTATCCGTTCTTCTGCCTCAGTTATTCTGCTATTGATCCCTTCTGGAGAATTTTTAATTTCTTTTATTGTGTTGTTCATCATTGTTTGTTTGCTCTTTAGTTCTTCTAGGTCCTTGTTAAACGTCTCTTTCCAAGATTTTGGATCATCTTTACTATCATTATTCTGAATTCTTTTTCAGGTAGACTGCCTATTTCCTCTTCATTTGTTAGGTCTGGTGGGTTTTTGCCTTGCTCCTTCATCTGCTGTGTGTTTTTCTGTCTTCTCATTTTGCTTAACTTACTGTGTGGGGTCTCCTTTTCGCAGGCTGCAGGTTCGTAGTTCCCGTTGTTTATTGGTGTCTGTCCCCAGTGGCTAAGGTTGGTTCAGTTGGTTGTGTAGGCTTCCTGGTGGAGGGGACTAGTGCCTGTGTTCTGGTAGATGAGGCTGGATCTCGTCTTTCTGGTGGCCAGGTCCACTTCTGGTGGTTTGTTTTGCAGTGTCTGTGGCCTTATTATGATTTTAGGCAGCCTCTGTGCTAATGGATGGGGTTGTGTTCCTCTCTTGCTGGTTGTTTGGCCTAGGGTGTACAGCACTGTAGCTTGCTGCATTGAGTGAAGCTGGGTCGTGGCTCTGAGATGGAGACCTCTGGGAGATTTTTGCCGTTTGTTATTATGTGGAACTGGGAGGTCTCTTGTGGACCAGGGTCCTGAACTTGGCTCTCCCACATCAGAGGCACAGCCCTGATGCCTGGCTGGAGCACCAAGAGCCTTTCATCCACGTGGCTCAGAATAAAAGGGAAAAAATGAAAGAAAGAAAGAAAGGAAGAAGATAATATAAAAAAACTAAACTAAAGTAAAATAAAGTTATTAAAATAAAAAATAATTATTAAGAAAAATTTTTTTAAAGTAATAAAAAAAAACGGACAGACAGAATCCTAGGACAAATGGTGAAAGCAAAGCTATACAGACAAAGTCACACACAAAATCATACACATACAGACTCACAAAAAGAAACAGGGAAAAAATATATATATGTATATATATATTTATATATATATATCTTTGCTCCCAAAGTCCACCTCCTCAATTTGGGATGATTCGTTGTCTATTCAGGTATTCCACCGATGCAGGGTATATCAAGTTGATTATGGAGATTTAATCCGCTGCTCCTGAGGCTGCTGGGAGAGATTTCCCTTTCTCTTCTTTGTTCTCACAGCTCCCGGGGTTCAGCTTTGGATCTGGCCCTGCCTCTGCGTGTAGGTCGCTGGAGGGCGTCTGTTTTTTGCTCAGACAGGACAGGGTTAAAGGAGCCGCTGATTCGGGGGCTCTGGCTCACTCATGCCGGGGGGAGGGAGGGGCACGGAGTGCGGGGCGAGCCTGCGGCGGCAGAGGACAGCGTGACGTTGCACCAGCCTGAGTTGCCCTTTGCGTTCTCCCGGGGAAGTTGTCCCTGGATCCCGGGACCCTGGCAGTGGCGGGCTGCACAGGCTTCCCGGAGGGGAGGTGTGGAGAGTGACCTGTGCTCGCACACAGGCTTCTTGGTGGTGGCAGCAGCAGCCTTAGCATCCCATGCCCATCTCTGCGGTCCGCGCTGATAGCCGCGGCTCGCGCCAGTCTCTGGAGCTCCTTTAAGCGGCGCTCTGAATCCCCTCTCCTCGCGCACCAGGAAGCAAAGAGGCAAGAACAAGTCTCTTGCCTCTCCGGCAGGTCCAGACTTTTTCCTGGACTCTGTTCCAGCTAGCCGTGGCGCACTAGCCCCTTCAGGCTGTGTTCACGCCACCAACCCCAGTCCTCTCCCTGGGGTCTGACCTCCGAAGCCCGAGCCTCAGTTCCCAGCCCTTGCCCGTCCTGGCGGGTGAGCAGACAAGCCTCTCAGGCTGGTGAGTGCCGGTCGGCCCTGACCCTCTGTGCGTGAATCTCTCTGCTTTGCCCTCCGCACCCCTGTCGCTGTTCTCTCTTCCGTGGCTCCGAAGCTTCCCCCATCCGCCACCCGCAGTCTCCGCCCGCGAAGGGGCTTCCTAGTGTGTGGAAACCTTTCCTCCTCCACAGCTCGCTCCCACTGGTGCAGGTCCCGTCCCTATTCTTTTGTCTCTGTTTATTCTTTTTTCTTTTGCCCTACCCAGGTACGTGGGGAGTTTCTTGCCTTTTGGGAGGTCTGAGGTCTTCTACCAGCGTTCAGTAGGTGTTCTGTAGCAGTTGTTCCACAAGTAGATGTATTTCTGAAGTATTTGTGGGGAGGAAGGTGATCTCCGTGTCTTACTCTTCCGCCATCTTGAAGCTACTTCCTTTATTATTAACATCTTACATTAGTGGTACACTTGCAACAATTGATAATACGGTATTGATACATTATTGTTAACTAGAGTCCATAGTTTGTTCAGGTTTTCTTAGTTTTTTCCCAGTGTGTTTCTTCTGTGTCAGTATCCCATCAAGGATACTGCATCACGTGTAATTGTCTACATCCCTTTTTTTCATTTTGAAGGTGCGGTATTGAGAGAGGAGGTTAAAGAAGCACATAATTGCTTAACTTGTCCTTGGCTTTAAATGAGTGAAAGGGAAGGGGCTGCTGCTGGGGCCTGCATTTTGGTGTTGTGTCTGACGGGTGACAGCCGAGTGGGGTGCTGGGTCCTGGGGAAAGGCAGGGCCCTGAGGAGGGGCTTCCCTCCAGAGCAAGCCTTTTCAGAGCAGCCCCTTGGGTTAGGGTGATGGGAAGTTATTGTTTAGAGGATAGAAAATTTCTGTCTGGGGTGATGAAAACATTCTGGTCATGGATAGTGGTGATGGTTGCACAGATTTACTTAATGCCACTGATGGTACACATAAAAATGGTTAAAATGTTTTAGATTTATGTATATTTTACCACAATGCTTTTTAAGGCTGAAGAAATAAAGACGCGATTTAATTAATTTATTTTTGGCTGCGTTGGGTCTTCGTTGCTGCACATGGGCTTTCTTTAGTTGCGGCGAGCGGGGGCTACTCTTCTTTGCGGTGTGTGGGCTTCTCCTGCGGTGGCTTCTCTTGCTGTGGAGCATGAGCTCTAGGCGCACGGACTTCAGTAGTTGTGGCTCATGAGCTCTAGAGTGCAGGCTCAGTCGTTGTGGCACACGGGCTTTGGTAGTTGCTCCGCAGCATGTGGGATCTTCCCGGACTAGGGATCGAACCACAGTCCCCTGCATTGGCAGGCGGATTCTTAACCACTCTGCCATCAGGGAAGTCCTCTATAGATATGATTTTGCTGTAGACATTGAAGGATATTCAGATGTTAAAAGTGCAGAATGGTAAAAATCGGAGAAAATATAGTTTTGACTGGCAAAATTGGATTTAGGTTAATGAAGTATTCTTTGGAACCATTAAAATGTAAATATATGGCTAAATCTTGCAAACATGTTAAGGGATAGAAGATTCCAAATGATATCTTACAACATAATTCCACTCAGATCCAGTTCAAAAACGTGTAAAACAGAGCTATACTCTTTTGGTATGTATTCAGAAGTGTAAAACTATGAAGGAAAGAGAAAGTCATTTTCCTAAAAGTAACGACAGTGATACCTGCTAGAGGAAGGAAGGATTTGTGATCGGGAAGGGGCTCCTGGCTACTGACAGTGTTCTGTTTTGACCCAAATGGCAATTACACAGGTGCTTGCTTTATAATTATTTGTTACACTGCATATTTATGTCTTATGCATTTTCTTTATCTGTTATATTTTCCAGTAAAAAGCCTTTAAAAAGGATATAATGACTACTATAGTAAAGTATGGTTTCAGATTTAAAGGGCTTCTAAGTTTGTGTTATGGGTTGAATCATGTCCTTAAATGCGTATATTGAAGTCCTAATCCCCCAGTTCCTCGGAGTGTGACCTTATTTGCAAATAGTGTCTTCACAAGTTAAAATGAGGTGATTAAGGTGGACCGTAATCTAGTTTGGATGGTGTCTTTGTAAGAATAGGAAATTTCAACACAGAGACACACTTGGAGGGAAGATGTTGTGAAGAGGCATAAGAGGAAGATGGCCAACTACAATACAAGCCAAGGAGAGAGGCCGGGAACAGATTCTCCCTCACGGCCCTCAGAAGGCACTGATCCAGCCAACCCCTTACCTTGACTGTGGATTTTTGGCCTCCGGCACTGTGAGACATTATATTTCTGTGGCTTAAGACACCCAGTTTGTGGTATTTATTACAGCAGTCCTAACAAATACAAATACAGTTTGGAAAACTAATAAGGACTCTATGTTTTAATCGGTGGCTTTACTTATCACAATGACCTGTTTTGGGGCCTTTCAAAGTAGAGCAGGGACAGCTACTTTTCCCAAGTGACTCAGAATCTCTAATTAAAGTGATTGAAGAAGGCTCGGGACAGATGTGTTTTAGTCTCAGGTCATCCAGCTTTTCTTTAATATAACAGTTATCTAATTATCTGTCAGAGCATTGACTATTTTTTGCCTTTTCTCTTTTTGTAAACATCTGTCTGTTTTCTGTAATGACTTCATAGTGGATTTGTTTTTGGTGTTATTTAAGCAATGAGTTGAATTCCTGTATTAAAGTCATCCCTACCATGAAGAACAGACCTCACTCAAGTTCCGTCAGGTGATGAGAGATGCACAGGGAAGGAGACCCCCAAATGATGTTCAACATGATGTACAGCAGTACAATTCCACCCAGTTGCTGGTGTAGAGATTAGTTTCTTTGCTGCCCTTGAAGCTAGGCATGATCATGTGACAAATTCTGGCCGATGGGGTAAGGATGTGCCCTCCATTTCTTTTTCTCCTTCTTGCTGACTGGGATATGCTGAGACTTGAAATAGCCATCTGGAATTAGAAGTGGACACTATTCCTGCCTGGCCTTGTTACCTCTGGACTGTTAAATGTGAAGACATGAATATGTCTCTTGTTCAAGCCACTTTTCTTTTCAGTTTCGGTGTAATACCACCTGACTCTATACCCCCAACTAATATACCCCAGTAGAGGTAGGTGAGGGCTATAGGTCTCCCACCGGTGGCCCCGCTCCCAGATATGAAAGCAAATGTTAATTTGTGAGAGGGCATAAAAATACATCTACAGCCTATTTTGTAGCTTTAATAAGGCTTTAATAAGGTCTATGTCTCTGCCTTTTTGGTGTCCCTCCCTTTGCTTAAGAGGTTCACTTGAGGAAAACATGATAATATTGTAGAGGCAGGATTCAGTTAAACTTAGAGTTAGCATTGGGCAACCACAGCCTTCCAGATAAACTGTGCCTCAGTGCAGAATCCAGCCGGGGCCGGGTTTCTGAGTCCAGCCTTGTGAGTGTGCTAGGTTATACCCCTTCATGGAATTGTGGGGTGCCCCTGAAGTATTTCTAGCCAGTTCACAAGTCTTGAACATCTTAAATTTCAACAACAAAACCCGATTTCTAATGTCTATTTTTTTTGTTTGTTTGTTTGCGGTACGCGGGCCTCTCACTGCCGCAGCCTCTCCCGTTGCGGAGCACAGGCTCCGGACGCGCAGGCTCAGCGGCCATGGCTCACGGGCCCAGCCGCTCCGCGGCATGCGGGATCCTCACGGACTGGGGCACGAACCTGTGTCCCCTGCATCGGCAGGCGGACTCTCAACCACTACGCCACCAGGGAAGCCCTCTAATGTCTATTTTGATAGACAACCTCAGCTCTTGAGTGGAGGTAAAGATGGTTGGAAAAGTTAACAGTAGCTGTCTTTTAATGTGGCCTTTTGATTAATTGGGTCTTCCAACTATATTGTAAAGGAAATTTCAGACCACATAGTAGTAGTTGTAGTACTTTCCTGATACTTAGCTTCTTGCTGTGTTGTCTTCTTCTCTCTTTCTCTTCAGTCCTAGATACTTCCTTTTGCCTAGAGTCCTCAGAGCTTTTGATTATTCCTGGCGTTTCCTGTTTTAGAGTTTGTTTTTATTTTCTCCAGATTTTTTTTTTGGGTGTGTGTGTGTGCGTGTGTGTGCCTTTCTATTATATGACAACTTTCTCTGTACAAGTTGCATTCAAATACCCTGAGAAAGGATCTTATTGAGTTGCTCGATCACTGTTCAGTACATGTTATCCCTCCTGGGGTTGAGCTTTCATGGCTGGCCACCTTGTAGGCCAGTGGTCTTTCTCATGTCCGGTCTGGAGCTGACATCTTTAGGTCAGGCACCAAACCCTGGTCCAGATAGTTGTAGCCAGGGTTGCAGGATAAATTTTACAAAGGTTGAATGCTTGCTCACAAGAAACTGTATCTGGACCCTGTTCTTGAAGGGAGGGCAGATACCAAGCTTCTAAGACTCCTCTCCAATACTTTCCTTGATGCTTGAAACTGAATAGTGACATAAAGGTCACAAACCAGATATTCTGGTAAAAATCTGACAAGTGTAAAATCCACTCAACTAATGTTTATAGAGCATCTGCTAGACACAGTGCTAGACTAGTCATGAAGTCATCCAAAGAGCTGAGTTTAGTGGGGGAGACACGTAAACAAATGATGACAACAGCTTGAGGAGAAAACAACTGTTTGCTTCTCTCTTAGGCATTGATTAACTAGGACAAGGAACTGGGAAGTGGCACTAGGGGGAGGCCCTCACAGAATCTAACCACAGACAGGATTTGTGTCTGAGTGGAGGAAGTAATACACTGCAGCCTTTATTTGCATAAAAATAGCTATAAGAGGAGCTAAACTTACAAAGATACACACTTCTGTCTTGTCCTGTGAACTTCTTATAGAATTAAGCATAAACAACTCCTTGTAACTAAAACAATGTGGATTTAAAGAACCCACCTTAATCAAAGTATAAGAACTATGTGTTCACCTTAATTGAAAATATCATCGATGTATCCTGATAATTGGAAACCGTTGACTATGTAGTTTTGCTACAGTAAATGATTTTTTGACGCTAGAACTCACTGGAAGGAATCCATACCACTTAACCTGGAGGATTTATGAGTTCTCTTGGGTACCACAGAAGTTAACAATCTATTAAGTGGTTTTCTATTACTCTCAGTTCTTGGGATCCAGTGATGCGTCACCTTAAGGACTTGGGAACTAGGGATATATGATTGTCCTCTGAGAGTTAAATGGAGCAGAGACAGAATGACTGCAGACCTGCCAGGTGGATTAGCCATATGAGCATGGTTTGAAAGAGAATGTGTCAGTGCAAGTGAGGTTAGTCAGGTGTCAAAAGGACAGACGGATGACCAGGATGAGCCCTGGCCTGCCCTGGTGTAGACACAATGCATTAAACTACTTTAAATGAATGCTGATTGAGTATTCAAGTCATATGATAAACTCTTCTTAGTCCAATTCCATTTCCTCTGTCAGAACTCTTATGTATTAATCAGGACTTCTTGTTGCTTGTGAGAGATAGAAATCCACCTCAAAGTGGCTCAAGCAAAGGAGGGAATTCATTGTTTCCAATAAATGAGAAGTTCAAGGAGGATCCTGGTTGACTCTGACGTTTAACGATATTGTCAGGCAATGTCTCTTTCCACCTCTTTGTTTGGCTCACCTGTTGGGTTCATCTTCAGTCAGTGCTCTGTCCTTGGGGTGGCTCTCTGCATCTCCCAGCTCATATCCTCATGGTTTAGCAAACCTAACAATTGCTGGGGCAGTTTCAGCCCCATGACTGGCCAGACCTGGGACATGTGCCCACCCAACCATCTAAACCATAGATTTAATGGAGGGCGAGTCATTCTCAGAAGTAAAATTTTCAGAGTAAAGAGTAATGGATTTGGATAGGCGGAGATGGCAGTCTTCCTCTGTTGTTCTATTATTTGATTTCCATGTGATGTGTCTGTAAGGAAGAAAATGCATTTGCCTCCATGTTAATTGTTTCCAGGCGCCTTGACAGAGTTTTCCCTGTAAATTAATACACTGGCATTCTCTGTGGGTATGTGTTCACACACATACACCCACGCACAGACACACATGTGGATCTTATGAGTTACAATAAGGTGAATTTGCCCCTGAGAGAAGGGCCTGCTCTGAATGTGGCAACCAAGAAATCAGGCTCCGAAGGCTTCCAGACTGAGAGGCAAAGTCTGGACTTGGGCAAAGGCTGTGAGACCAGTGTGAGACCCTGTGGAGGTCTCCTTTCCCTTGCTGTTTTCCCTTGCTTTTTTCTTCTGAATTCCCACACCATTTACCACACTGTGTGTGTGGCATGCCAATTTTAAAAAAGGGCACGGCAGCAGGAAGACTGGAATTGCCACACCAGATCAGACCTGTCATCCAGCCGCTTTGTATGTAACATAAATACTCTCTAGGGACCTCTGCTTTGACTTGCTCTTGGAGAAGTAGCACTATTATTTTTCCAGCTCCTACTTCATGCTGTGCAAATATGACTCTGGACGGAAATCACTTCCAGAAATGGTACCTGTGGAATCATGAGGTAATTTTGCAGCGGTGGGCTGAGACTTTCTGGGGGTTTGTTAGCTGGAGTTGTCAGAGGGGAGAGGAGGGGCGAGGCTGAGGGGGAGTTGGTGTGTAAGCCGGGAGAGAAGGGGGTGGTGGCTGTTCAGGCCTAGCATCTCCCTGTTTCTCCCCTTCCTGTCCCTATAACAGTGAAGAACTCCTGTTCTTCAGCTCAGGGACAAATGGAACTTCTTCACTAACCACTCTTGCCTGCCCCAGATGGTAAACATTTTCATCTGGTTTTTCAAGGTCCCATGAGGCTCTGGAGGGTGGCCAACTCTAGTTGGGTAATTCATCCTTCCGGGGATGGGGCTGGAGGCCTCGCCTGTGTTAGGGCTTGGGCAAGGAGCAAGGCTGTTCTTCTGGTCTTGCTTTGATGGAGCTGTGCCAGTTCTTTTGAGGAAAATCAGTCTCTTTCCTTTCAGGCTGGCTGCAGTGTCTCTGGTGCCTGCTTTGAGAGCTGTTTTTGCCCCCTTGATCTTTGGCTCTCCTTTGCCTAGCAGAGTCCTGAAATCTGGGGGCACGGGGCTGCCTGGGTGGTAGATGGGTTGAATGCCATGGTTAAGGTCTGCCTAAGGCTTTCCAGATATTTTGTTACCAATATACCTGTCTTTCTGAAGAAACATTACTAACAGTGTCTTAGAATACGAAGGGCAGCGCACAAAGGTGAATTAAATACTGAGGAGGAGAGCAACATAGAAGTTCAATTTCTGTCATCACCTGCGCTGTCAACAGTAATATTAATAGTTCACCTTTGTGTAGAGCATTTTATGTTGGGTATATAACTTCTTTTTATGCACATTTATACATACATGAAAAATGTATCACAACGTTTCTAGACTTATCTTTTTGGGTTGATTATTAAAATGTACCTTAAATTTAAATTCCGGGAAGTTATGTGCATCTTAATTTGTAACACTCTTCACTTGTAAATTTGTATTTAACTATTAATGTCTAAAATAGTTTCTGACTATAGGAATATTTGATTACTAGAATTTGGAAAATATGGAAAGGTACAAAGAAAAAATAAGAATCACTGAAACGCCACCTTCCAGTATATTGCAGTTCCTCACAGGCTTTCTTGCATAAGCTGCGCCCACAGTGATTCCTCCATGCTTTCCTGTTCCAGTTTCTTCACTGGAGAACGTACTTAGAGACTCTTGTGAAGCAGTCTGAGTGAGGAATTCTAGAATTTTAAGATTTCCCCCAATCCTTTGCTCATTCTTAATTTGACAGAAATATTTTTAGTTACTTGCCTTTACCAAATCTTTCTAAAGCATTTAACTTGGTTTCCATAGATACAATCAGTCTTTCTTTTTGGTCTTGCATTTCTGTGGTTTATGTAATATTTAATTAAATTATATAGTTATAATGGCAAGTAGAACTGGCATAAACGGGTAAGGAAAAAACACACTTGGCTTTTGGGGGTGCACAACTCAACTGGTCAGAACAGAGGCACACAGGCCCCCTGGAGGGCAGTCCCCCAGGAGGTCCAAGGGCATCCATCACTCAGTATGTTTTACGGAGGAAATGAGGTGCTTTGGCTGTTTGAGGTGCTTGGTTAAGTGAAGTTTGGGTTAGAGGAGGTTGCTAAGAGCGTTTTTAATATAAAGATACTGAGGGATGGAAGGGCACAGATGAGCTGAAGATAATTTTATGTAGTTTCTTGCTACAATGCTAAAAATTTCCAAGTTTTCTTTTTTCTTTCTGGTTCCTGATACCCTCTGTCATATAACTAGGGTGACCAGTTGTTTCTTTGTGTGATCATTCCATGGAGCAAGTGTAATGATGAAAAATATTGCACTTCCTCATATTTATTTTTATTCTTTGTTTCAGGAAAATGTATGATAAGAGAAGGTGGTATTTGAGATTTAGGTACCTGAGGCACAAATATTCCTCCCCTGCTATACTTGATTACTGTGTACCGAGCAGTTTCATTGGCGCTTATAGGTTAGCTTGTAACTTAAAGACTAATGAGCAAAGCAGACAGTTAACGGATAGAGCAAATATTTGCTTTTTCGATTTTTAAAAGTCTTGAATAACAATCATGGTGATAAAAATATGTTGAAAATGCTTGTTTGTTGACTAACATTTTACAGACAGCTCTTGCGTGTTTTCTGTCATTCAAGCCACACCACTTCCTATGTGGAGGGATGGCAGGGAGTGTTACCTCACTTTACACGTTTGTAGAATGAGCCTCAGAGGTTAAGTGATTCACCCGAGGTCCTACAGTGGTTGAGCTCCTCAGACAAGAACTTAGGAATGTTCAGAGTTTTTCTAACAATCCATTTAGTCTCAGCTTGAGACTCCAGGGTACTTCTTGGACTTCTGCCAATATTCATGCCATTTGGGCAATAGTTCCTTGCTTTTAGGACTAATAAAATTGAATAGGGTCTTCCTTTTCAGACTACTACTTCTCACTGTGGGAGGACTTGGTTTCTTTGTTCAGAGATATTTTTCTCACTTTCAAAGAGTATTTCAGCTCCAAGGAAACTGCCGTGGCAGTGGGCTGACTTGGTATAGAGGCAACAGCTGGTACCCAGGCAAGTTACTAAGCTTTTCCTTCTGGTAAGCTTTGATGAGAGGCTGGCAAGCTGGCCTCTGTTCTCTCTCATATTACCAGGGCTGTTCTTCATATAAAAACGAAGGGACCTGGGAGTAAAACTCACACAAGTTAAAACAAAAGTGTCAGAACTTGTTAGCTCATGATACCCTCGTATAGTTTTACAAACTCAAAGTTTTCAGAAACTTTTTTTTTTATTGCTCAAGGTTGAGGGTGGAGGGGAACTGACTAATTCTGTGATTAACTGAGCTACGAGGTGATTGCCTAGTAGAGGAGTGATCCAAGTTGGAGCCATGGCTCTCCCCTAAAGGTAAGGTGGGCCGTTTTGTAGAGCTTTGCAGTAATCTTTCCAAGGATTGTTGAGTGTTTGGGTACCTTTTACATTGCCGGAATGAATGTGAGGCTGCTGTGCTGCTTTTTTATTGCCTGTAACTAGAACTGCTTAGAAGTGCCTGTATCAGAATCTCTTGGGGGTGGGGCCTGGGATTCTTAATTTTTAACAAGCTCCCCCAGTATTCATAGATATTCTAAAATTTGACAGCCACTCTCTCCTTTCTCATCTCCCTTGTTTGTCGTTCTCATGAGCAGTTGAGATGCACTCAGACAGGTCACTTTGTGGAAGGGGGTGGGAAGGATGCCAGGAAAGGATCTTTATAAGGCAGAGGAACAACTGGAGCTCTTGACCGTCTCTGTCTGTCAGTCTTTCTACTGAGTGCTGTTCAGCCACATCTCAGCCTGGTTCTCCGCCCTGGTTCAGGCTGCCCCTGGTTTTACGAGAAGCTTTTCCATAATTACGATCATCTGTGTCCTGTCTGGTCTGCTTCGTAGGCCAAGAACTCTGCCACCTCCTGATCTCAGCTTCAGTCGAATTTTAAATCTTTGGATTGAGCTAGCTGTCTCTAGGTTGGATGTTTGAATTTCTCTTGGATCTATTGCCTTCCACCCACAGCCTTTCAATATTCCCACCTCTAAACCTGTCCCCATAAATACACAGCACATTCTTACATTCCCAACAGCTTTTCCCAGTACCCTTCTTTGTTTTTGTTTATGTCTAGGAGCACATTTTCCTGGAAATTCTGTTATAGTGGTGAGGTGTTCAGGTTGTTCCACTGAAGCGGATTCATGTATATGGTAACTGAATTGTCATTTCCTAGGAGCAGGAGGCCTATGCTATTGAGGGAGGAATAGTTTTCTTGCTTCTTCCTTGATTGGAATGACTTTAGGCAAAATTAAATAGGAGCTGGTTTTTGTCCTCTCCTTTCTTTTCACTAGTTCCACCTTTCTTGGCTTCTGTGTTTGGAGTTGGGTGATGGAGCTATGAGATGGGTGATGGCCGCCCCACACGCATGAGATGGGTGATGTGTGGGGAGCTCTGGGCCTGTTCATTTACAGCTGCTGCCTTCCGCCCACACCACCACTGATGCAGCCGTCAAAGACCCAGTGAGTTGCAGTGGCTTCTGACTTGATTGGATCAATGCTCAGTTTATTCATGTAGCACAGTGGCCACTCGGCAGACTGGAGGTATCTGGTTTGTCGCTCCCAGCTCCTAGTCCAGAAATTGGATTTTGCGCCTCCTGAAAATCATTTGCCATTTAACTTTTCAAGGTGTATAATCTCCTTTTCCCCTTCAAGCTGGAGATGAGTCCTGGGTGAGAGTGTATGCATCAAATGGCAAGCTCTAATGGTTATCAAGAAATTATTCTTTCTCATTGCTCCTCTTCTTGCTTATCAACAGAAGAATTCTGGAAATCGATGGGGGCATAGATACATAGGTAGTAGGGGTTTTGTGAGGCTGAGCACACCAGCTTTTAAAATTTGTGAGTTTAGACACATTCTCCGGAAAGCAAGTGCCCAGTGACGTTTCTGATCTTCCTAGCCTAGCTCTCTCATGTGGTCCTGTGACCCCAAGAGTAGTCCCTTATTCAGAAAGCTGCCACGGCTGTCACAGTTCAGAGTGACAAACCATGCAGCTAGGTGAACCAAGAAAACTAATGAGTTCAGAATTGGACAAAGCCAGAGGCTTCGCATACATTTTATAGGAGCATCAAAATGATGTCAGATCAGGTTACTCTTCCACGAGATCTGTTAACCGCTGACTTATTTAATGTGTTCTCTGTATCCAACCTTGGCCACTTAGAAAAATAGAGCTTGAGCTTTTAGGATGTCATATAATTCCTAAGGGCTCACTTTACCTTTCCAGATTGTCCTAAAGTGCTTCCAAATTATGAAGCCTCATTCATCCATTTTTTTCCCTCTGAAACTGTTCTCTGATAGGTGTTAGAGTGGAAAGCAATCTGATTAAATTCTTCATAGTCTAGTGATTCCCCTGAAGGTAGTTGGATTTTTGTTTTTAACAAGCAGTGCTTGTTAACTCAGATCTCTTACTGATGACATCTGAGGCAGTGTATCATAATAAAATGAGCAATTTCAGACATTCTGGACAAAAGTGAAACGACAACGTAAAATAATTTATGGTAGTTTGTCCTTAAGATCTATTCTTCCAAGCTGTTTCTGCTTTCTTGAATTTTTCTTCTGCTACTTTTGAACTTATGCCATCTCTGCATTTCCAAAGTGACTACTAATTAAGGATAGGTGAGGTTGGGGAGGGGCAGAATTGCTACATTTAGGGTTGACTTTGCCACAGACATTAGACCTAAAAAGTATGTGGTAAGGGGATGTGCAATGTTCTCACATATAAGCTGTAAGTGCTGTGTGCTTGAGACTTTAATGAAATTGCCCTATAATTTGCCTTTAGCCAGTCTCTTTATCTGGCATTACACCATGTCACGCATGGCATTACACCAAACTCGGCTAACCTCTCCGAGAGGCAGGTAAATTTGATGTCAAACAGTATAAAATTTCTAAACATTGATATGTTTGAAATCTCGTCCTTTCCTATGCATTATGTTGGAAGCGGCACTTAGAAAATAACAAAACCAGCATGGTAAACAGTCTGTTTCTCACAGTGGTGGTAAGTACCAACCCGCATTTATTTTAGTACTGATCCTTATTTCGTGTTTCTTCAATTGGAGTCCTTACCAGCATTCTGAAAGCCGCCCTGATTTTCACAAACTGGGACGTCTGTTTTCCCCGTTATGGGAGTGCTGCGAAAAATGAAGCCTAAAATGTGGCTTTTTTAGAGGCTACCTCGTTTAGCAGTTGAAGAAGAGTGTTTTTTAGTTATATTGACAATTCATTTTCTATTAGTCATTTCGTTGTACAAATCCCTACAGACTGAAGGAGACTACATTCCTCGGGGAGTTAGCGGCCTTGTTAATTCAGGGTTTGCCATTTCAGAAGTTTCTCTGTTTAAATGTGAGTAGCTTTGTGGCAGTTGAAATAGAATTAGATTTTGGTATCTCAGGTTTGTAGCAAGATGGTTTTCCCCTAATATGATTCGAGGCAAGAAATGCACAAGAAGTGACCTGTTCATCCTAGTTAAACCTACCCAGCCAGGTGGAGCCACTGGAGGAAGCTAAATGAGCACCATCTTGTTTCAAAGTAGAGACTGACGATGGAAATGCTGTCTGAGGCTGAGGCAGGGGTTTGTGTTAGCAGGCTCTTGGGAGCTACTTTTAGCTCTTTGAAAAATTTATGTATCTGAGCCCCTAATCTCCCTCCCGTGTCACAGCAGCTGGCCTACATTCCCCAGAATATGCAGCCTCTCTTCTGATATGTATGGGAGGTGGAGTGAGGAATAAGAGAATAGAAGAGAATTTAGCCCTCATTTCAACACAGCTTCTTACTTCTAAGGCTGAAAAGATTCTTCCATGGTCCTTGAGTGTATTCTTTAAAGAGGAGAAAAGTAACAAATTCCCTCTTGATGTTTCACTCTCACTGAATTGAGATCTCAGAACTTGTTGCCACTAATAATTTATTCCTGTTTATTAATGCTGACATATGAGCGGTTTAGTGTGTGTGGCAGGGAAGAACTGAATAATTTAAGAACAAAGCAAAGTAAAGATTTTTTACGGCACAAGGACAGGGGGCCCTGGCACATACTGAAGACGCACTTATAGCCAGACTGAACCTTTCCTGTGGTCCGGAAATACATCTGGGAAGTAGGACAATAAATAGCTGGATATTAAAATTTATGCATATTACTTTCCAATTGATCTTATTTTGTGTAGGACACAGAGTTGGGACTTTTTAGCAGATGCACGTTATCAGTGAAAACAAATGAAATCAGAATTCTGGGAATAGGGTGCAACAGTAAATCAACAGTAAAAAAAAAAATCCCCAGCCCAGCTGATAGCTCATGAACAATATCAAAATAACAGATGCACTGGGTTAGATAGTTCACGGGAATGAGGATATAAATTATGTACAATAATCATTTTCCACAAGGCTAGTATTATATTTTAGCCTCAAAGCAAAATTTGATTTCTTGTTCTTGACGCAAAGCAAGAATAGAAGAGATTGTAAAGCTTTCATCTTAGGCATTTCATTAAATTATGGAATCTAGTATTGGTCTCATACTGTTTTATAGTAAGGTAAGTTGAGCCAGAAACAAGGCAGCCTAGTTTAAGGTGACAGTAACAGAGCTATGTGCCTAATTAAACACATTACTAATGGAAAATCAAGAATGAAATTACATCTATATATTCCTTTTCTGGTGCCATGGACAAGGATACACATGATTTTGCTGAGAGTAGGAAATAGGAGCCTTTCTGTCTCATAACCTGCAAATTGAAGGAGAGGCCAGGAGGGTGGAAAGGGAAGTGAGATACAAGGTAAGCCAAAAAAAAAAAGAGACATATTGTCTCTTGGCTGCTGTGATTAGAAGTCATTTAAAAGCTAAGGTTCATCTGTGGTGATTGAGGCTGCTTCATATTACGGAAGGGCTGTGTCAATGATAGACATTAGTGTGCTAGAAACATAGCATTTTGGAAGTAAATAGAGGTCATTGATTGCTAATTCCCAATCAGCGTAGGGATCTTTCTCAGTTTCTCTGTGTGTGATAAGGTGACCGCAGTTTGGACATTTCCATAACATTATAGTTATTTGTTTACCAAAAGATTGATAAGCCTCACGATTCCTGGTTTCCAGGAAGAATTAAAACATATTAGCAAAGCATCATGTCTTAGTCTTCAAACTAACATGGGTAAGATGCAACTGAAGTTCTATCCAAGGTAAAAAGATAGTAAGAGGGCACACAGTTGGTTTCCACACTGGATAAATTAAATGCTATGGGCCTGAAAAAAATTATAGCTAAAGAAAATACAAGTTATCTAACTTTTTTCAACCCCCACGTATTTTGAATGTATTTTTTAAACAAGTTGTTTTGGGGAGTAGCCTAGTCAGGAGGGTTCACAAAGCCATGCCAAATTTGCCAAACTATTCTCTCCTTCTTCCTCCCTCTCCCTCTCCTCCTTTGTTCTTCCCTTTTTTCTTCCTCCTCCCCTTTCTTCTCTTTGTTAGTATTACTGTAAGTAAAATAAAGTATGGAGATAGGTCTAGATTATAGCAAGATAATTGACAAGATCTCTCCAGACGGCATTGTGGCCAAGATGGAGTGATGTGCCCTGGATCATGATGTTAGGTGCCAGACACAGTACTAGGTGCGGCCAGGGCAGCGGTAAACACATCAGAAGTGGCCCCTCCGCAAGGAGCATATAGTGCATCTAAGGAAAGAGACTATGACAAAATGAAGGGCAGTAAATAAAAAGTGATGATAAGAGGGCTGCAGGGTCTTCTGTTGGATCTAATGGACCCATAAGTTAGGGAGTATTTCTCCAGAAAAGATGATCTTTAAGCTGCTATCTGGAGACTAATAGTTAGCTTGGTTAACATTAGGAGTTGGTAGAGTATTCCAGGTATAAGGAGTAGCATGTGTAAAGACTCAGAAGTGAGAGAGAACGTGTTCCTTTCATAGACCTGAAAAACATTAAATATGGTAAGTGCATTTTTAAGGTACAAGCTAAGCTGCTGTAACAAAGCCACCCCAAATTATGGCAGCTCAAACAAGGCAGAAACTTAATTTCTCCCATTAAATTGTCTGGAATTGGTCAACAAGCCAGGGTGAATAAGCAGCTCTGCTCTGAAAGGTCATTCTGGAACTCAGGTTCTTTTTTTCTTGATCACTCGCTTTATGAGTGAAAAACTGTTTCTAGTGTCCCTTCTACTAATTAGTGAACCACTGTGCAAAAAGTTTCTGAAAGTGAGAAAGAAGTCTGCTTTTGGAATACATGTCGGGGGAATGGAAGCTGGTCTTAAGGTTAGGGATATTCTGAAAGGAAGTGAGAACTGAGGTAGAAGTTGGCCAGATGAAGGTTAGAAGGTGGGAAAGTTCCAGGCAGGGGGAAGAACATGTGCAAAGAGCTCATGGGAAGAGGGAATGTGGTATACTTAAGGAACTGAAAAACGCTGGTTATAGTGTTAGTTAGTGTTATAATTTCAGGTGCTGCAATAAAGAGGCCACAAATTATAATAGCTCAAGCAAGGTTGAAGTTTATATTCCTCCCATAGAACAGTCAGGATTTGCTACAGCAGCTTCTGGAGGAGGGTGGACACCTCAATAGGGTCTTGGCAATGCTAAGAGGAGTGAATTCTTGATTTAGAGAACTTGAGCCATTAACTATATATTTCACCATCTCACTATATTTTAAAGTAAATTACAGGACAGCTCCACAAACTATGTTAAGCAGTTTAGGATTTAACCAAAAGTAATTGTGAAACCACCGTAAAGAAAGGAATTAAGTTTGCAATTTAAAAAGGTGGTTCTGGTTTTAATGCTCTGAATGAATGTGTAGGCAAGATGGAAGGCTGGGAGGCCAGTAGGCTGTTGCTCTAATCCAAGTGAGAAAGGATGAGGTGATATGGACTCTGTAGGGATGGATATCTATTAGATATAATATAGTTAATAGGCAGGACATCATGGAGCAGAGTTTGGCAGAAATTAACTGTTTTAATCTGTTGCTATCCAGGCCTGAAATTCATAGTGTTACATGAATCCCAAGAATTTTAAGTGTCCAGAAGTTTATTTAATGAGGGGTTGCAAAGTCAAATATTTATTAGGGCTTGAGAATAGGAAAACGACCTCAATGAAGCAGCCCTGTTATAATGGTGGGAGGTTATGGGGAATTGGATAGCACATGCCCTCTCTGAAGGGGACAAGTCTATTCAGTTCCAAGTGTTGCCGTTTGTAAATAAAAATTCATTGTTGTCAGATCTTCTGATTTTTTCCCTTTTTCTAAAGACTGTTGGATTGTTATATGAAATCGTCTGATTTTTAAATGTTGATATCTAAGTAAAAATCAAACAAACATACAAAGTACTGTATAGACGAACATTGTAAGGGCCAAGCGAAACAGCTCTGTAATCGGGATTTGGTTTGCACAGATTCATTTTTGTGCTTAGGTCTTTAATAACTGTATTAGTTAGGGTAGGCTACTGTAACAAAGAAATCCAATAATATAGTGGCCAAAAGAGCAGAGATGTTTGTTTCTCATTTGACGGTTCCAGTGTGAAAGAACAGGTGGCCGGACATCATTGCTCTTCATGGTCATTCAGGTTCTTCCCAGATTGTTGTTCCACCATCCCCAAGTGTAGTGTTTTTCATCTGCATGGTTAAAGTTAGGTCATCAAATCTGGATTCCAGTCCTCATAAAGAGAGAAAGAGAGCATGGCTGAGGCATCCTCATTGTCTTAAGGCTCTGGCTATGTGTTCATAACAACTCTTAGTATCTACATGTTTTTTCCCAGCATACTTCCCTATTAATTTTTTTAATCCTTTTTAGCCTTTTGAGCCTGGCATGGTGGGTTATTATTTTTATTTGACAGATATAAAAATGAGGTTCAAGTAGATTATGACTTGCCCAATATCATAAAGAGAATTAGTGGCAGGACTAGAGTGTATCTTGGCTCAGTTTTAATAATAATAAAATGCCTTTAAATGTATTTATAATAAATATTTAAAATAAAACTCAACTTATTTGAGTTCCTGTTACCAAACAAAATTTAGTCGCTTATCAAAGTGTGATGAGAGATGGCAACATGTATTTTTCCTCCTGGCTGTGTTATCCTATTTCCTTTGCAAATTATCGTTCTTGATCACTCCTGGCATCAGATGAGGGGAATCCACAAAAGCCAACAGCCCTTTGAGTGCTTAGTAGGATGGTTTTGCTTTGGCAGTCTCAGAAAATTCTTTTGTCTTAAATGTTAGTGTTTAATTACGTGCAGGAACATTGATTCCTTGTGGTGTGGTTTCTGGTGGTTAAAACCTTCACCCTCATTCAATATCTATTTCTGATGGCTATCATCAAAAAATCTACAAACAATAAATGCTGGAGAGGGTGTGGAGAAAAGGGAACCCTCTTGTACTGTTGGTGGGAATGTAAATTGATACAGCCACTATGGAGAACAGTATGGAGGTTCCTTAAAAAACTAAAAATAGAACTACCGTACGACCCAGCAATCCCATTACTGGGCATATACCCTGAGAAAACCATAATTCAAAAAGAGTCATGCAAAGTGAGAGAGTGGCATGGACATATATACACTACCAAATGTAAAATAGATAGCTAGTGGGAAGCAGCTGCATAGCACAGGGAGATCAGCTCGGTGCTTTGTGACCACCTAGAGGGGTGGGATAGGGAGGGTGGGAGGGAGGGAGATGCAAGAGGGAAGAGATATGGGGTTATATGTATATGTATAACTGATTCACTTTGTTATAAAGCAGAAACTAACACACCATTGTAAAGCAATTATACTCCAATAAAGATGTTAAAAAAACAAAACAAAACAAACAAACAAAAAGAGTCATGTACCACAATGTTCATTGCAGCTCTATTTACAGTAGCCAGGACATGGAAGCAACCTAAGTGTCCATCGACAGATGAATGGATAAAGAAGATGTGGCACATATATACAATGGAATATCACTCAGCTATAAAAAGAAATGAAATTGAGTTATTTGTAGTGAAGTGGATGGACCTAGAGTCTGTCCTACAGAGTGAAGTAAGTCAGAAAGAGAAAAACAATGCTAACACATATATATGGAATCTAAAAAAAAAAAAAAAGGTTCTGAAGAACCTAGGGGCAGGACAGGAATAAAGATGCAAACGTAGAGAATGGACTTGAGGACATGGGGAAGGGGGAAGGGTAAGCTGGGACAAGTGAGAGAGTGGCATTGACATATATACACTACCAAATGTAAAATAGCTAGTGGGAAGCAACTGCATAGCACAGGGAGATCAGCTCGGTGCTCTGTGACCACCTAGAGGGGTGGGATAGGGAGGGTGGGAGGGAGACGCAAGAAGGAAGAGATATGGGAACATATGTATATGTATAGCTGATTCGCTTTGTTATAAAGCAGAAACTAACACAGCATTGTAAAGCAATTATACTCCAATAAAGATTTTTTTTAAAATTTCTATTTCTGAGAAAACCCTTAGAAAGTGTCTTGGCTAGAATTGCTTTCGTTAGTCAAATCAGTCTTCTAGTTCTGGGTAACCATAACTCCCTGCACAGATAAGTGAAATCTCATTTCACAGTTTTTGGGGCATTTCACTAATACAGGTTAGAGAAAACAACAGTTTCCAGATACTTGACTGCCCTCTTTCATTTTTACTCAAGTCATTGAATGAAATATTTAAATAGTGAATTTGGAGTTCTAGAGAATGAAAAGTTGTAGGGATGTGGAATTCTCTCTCCTCTGGCTTTTATTAGAGTTAGGAAAAGAACCAGTCCTGACCACATAATTGTGACTGCTCTGATGAAGAATGGGCAGAACAATGAAGCAGTGATGTGTTGACAATGCCTTGGATGTGCACAATAGAACAGCCTTCTTTTTTGTTTTGTTTTGTTTTGCTTTTTTAAGGAGCATCATGTTCTGGTTGGTGGAGCCCGGGATTATAATGCCAGGATACCAGGGTTCTAGTCCTGGTGTTTCTGCCACTGACTCTCAGCACTGACTTTGGAAATCTGTTAGCTTTTGGTTGCTTCAGGCAACAAATTGTTTTTAAATGGGGGAGGCTGAGCGTGTTCTACCTCCCATATAGAGGACAGGATGGTGGTAGTTGCTTTTATGTAATTTAAAAAATTACATTTGACTTTGTTTTCTATTAATTAGTCAATTTCCAGTCTTGTAGGCACCAATGTTACCTTAATATTTAATTGCTTGGTAATGCATTGGATAATTTAAAGATATTTATTTAAAAGTCTGTGTCATATTTATTGAGGGAAGAATTTGGCATATTAAGTAATGGCTTAAATGATCTCTTGGAGATGTAGGTGAACATTAATCAAAGATACCATCATCAATACAATGACCATCACTTTCATCATCAACATCTACTGAGCCCTTGCTTGTGGGGACTCATTTTCTAGAAGAGGAAAATGAAGCTTCGAGGAAAGTAACTCGCTCAACCTTTATGATCTCTGTAAACAAAAATTTAAGGAATCTTTATCATTATATTTTTTAAATGTTGAAATACTAAAAAATGGAAGCCTGAGAGTCTTCATGTCCATGAGCTTTCTTTAGGCATTAATTTACATGACTGCTTGTGAAATTTTAACCAGGACATAAAAATCATTTAATGTTTCTTAAAAATTTTCACTTAAATACTTCTAGGAGAACTGTAACCCCCCAGGGGCTTGACGTACAGTTCAAAGTGTTGTGCTGCAAGTTTGAAGTTTCTCTGAAATGCGTTGTTTTTAATATTCGTGCAGATGTAGCATTCTATTTTATACGTATCTCTTGTTTTAACATAAAAATACTGTTTTAAATTATTCCACATTAGGTAAACTTTGATACTCTGAGAAGGTTTTCCTGGCATTTGCAGTGCTTTTAGCATTGCCTCAAACCCTAACTGTGAGCTTCCAAGTTTGGCAGGTACAGCTTCATGTTGTGGATGGTGCCTGGGTTAAAATGATTTACTAATATTCATATATAAGTTTCTGAAACATTATTGTGAAGAGAATATTTTATAATTATCTCTGTTAGACGTTTTCTACATACAAGCAGTTGTGAGTTGGCCACTAATGGTAGGTTTTTCTTTTTTGGTGCTCACTTTTCACAGTAGTGGTGACGTAAAAGGGAGACTGCAGGATTGAGGAAACTGCTTAGAAGTGACAGTCTTGGGTCTCATTCTGGGCCCACGACTTGGGCCAGTTAATACTTTACCTACAAGAGGAGGTCGAGTCTTCACATGTAAAATGGAATGATAGTATCTACTTACATTAGATTGTTGGGAATGTGAAATGAAATCGTGCTTTTCTCCTTGACCTTACCCTTTCCGGTGTGTTCATATGCTCCACAGCCACTGGGTTTTGGCAGGGATACGAGCGATGTTAAGGAATGGATGGGAAACGTGCTTTGTTTGCATACTCGCTTCTGTAGATCCTAAAACCACACGGTTCTATGTTTCAGCTAGCTTTCTGCTGTTCACAGTGTATTTTTTTCTGACCTCATAATTTTTTCTTATTTCTGGTGAATTACTCATGTATTTCCTCCTGTGAGAGCTGATTGGATTCCCTCAGACCTGCCTTGTCTCCTTGTCTCTATTTTGCTTACTCATGGGACATTCATGCACATCCACCATTAAAAGCTACAGTTGAAGAACTGTTTTGAGTATTGCATTACAAACCAATCTAAGCCATTCTGGTTATGCACAAGTATTAGGCTTATTTGTTTTGGTAAACATCACTAACCTCCAGTACTTAGGAGTAGCTTTCTTACTGGGTAATAATGAAAGCAAGCTTTGGACTTCATTTCATTGCACCTAAAAATGTTGATTAGCAAGAAGGTACAAAAGACTCATATGAACGACCTGTTCTGTAACCTCTATGAATTCCCAACAATGTGTCCTTTTCGGTGCTTTTTAGTTGTACATTGCATGATAGGTTTTCCTGGGGCAATTGCAACAATGTTATAGCAGGAACACTTTGTTAGCTACCTAGTGTTGGGTGGACAGGAATCCATTGGAATGGAGACTACCCAGAGGGCTTTGAAGAATCAGACCTAAGGTGCTATTCTTAATGTCATGGTCTGCATGCTTATAGATTTTTATTTTAGGGTAATAATTTGACATTTACAGGAAAATTGCAGAGATAATACAGAGTTTCCATATTCCTCTTATCCAATTTCCCCTTTTGTTAACCTTCCACACTGCCATGGTCTATCTGTCAAAACTGAGAAGTAAACACTGGCACTTTAATGTTAACTAAACCCCAGACTTCTCCCCACTGATATTCTTTTTCAAATCTAAAATCCAATCCAGAATACCACATTGCATTTAATCATTAGATTTTTGTACCAGGTTCATGGAAGAGATCAGTTCCCACATCTTCAACGCCACTGAAATTTGACCAGTGAAAACTTGTCTCTAACATCTATAAGACCTATGATCAAAACCACCAGTGTTGATTGGAGAGAAAGGTAGAGTGGTTCTTTTGAGTCAGTGTCAGTTGACTGCCTTTGGAGTGTACAGTCCCAATTAGGATGGAGATTAAAACTAATACATGCATACATTTCATATTGCTCTGCTGTAGTATTTTAAGGTAAATTCCAGGTAATATAACAATAAGCTTATGTTCAAGTTCAGTTTAGGTTAATATGTGCTGTAGATTATTGGTGAGAGGAAATCTTTAGTTCTTTTTAAAAATTATAACATTTTCTACCCTAATTGTAAAAAGTAGTACTTTCGTTCACTTGTAAGACATATAGAAAACATAGATAAGCATAAAAAAGTAACTATGCCGAACTCACATAGTTCTCATCATTCTGATTTTCTTGGCTTAAACTTTAAATTTTCTCTTAACTCTAATTACCCCTGTGACCCCTAGAAACAAGGAAAATGTCAGAAATACGTGCAGTCTGAATCTGCATCCATCTTTCTCTAAGTGTTTCAGGGAAGCTTTTGCCTTTTTGCCATCAGTAATGGACTGGACTGATCTCAAAAAATTAGAAGCAATGAGACAAAATGCTTCTTAGCATAAATTATTACTTTTGTTTAAGCAAAGTTTATTATGGGACTTTACACTTATGTGTTTTCAAGAAATAAGAAAGTGTGCAAATGTTCCTCAGAACACATACCGATTAAGGTGCTGATGTCACAGCTGAGGCAAGCTGCCATTGCTCTTTTCTGTTTATTTTCTGTTTATATTGATCTTTTTTGGGGGAACAGTTGTTGAGTTACTGATGTGTTGCTGTGGGAGAGATTGTTGACAGCGGTTGTGCTGTACTGGTGAACCTGGGAAAGTGAAACTAGGTGGCAGAGGGAAGTCAGTTTCACATGAGGCGGGAGTTTCGATCCTGACTCCACCACCTTCTAAGGGTTTGAGATTGGACAGGGATGTGCTACGTAGCCTCTCCCCACCTTGTTTCCTCACCTGTCACACAGGGATAATGATAAGTACCTCAGAGGGCTGAAGGCTATGTTAACTGAGATGAGGTATGTAAAGCACCTATGTAAGTGGTAGCTATTATTAATATTAAATATGTTTTCTGTTTCTTTTTCTTGGTTGTAAATTGAATCAGTTCCAGTACCAAGGCAGACATCTGTTGGGCTCCCTCTGTGGGCCTAAGATCTGGGCATGGCGCTAGGGACACAGAGAAATGACATGTCCTGGTTCTCAAGGCGCTGTAGTGGAGACATATGCCATATGACACTGTGGGACAGGCATGGTGGGGAGACTGGTAAGGAGCCGGAGAGGGCTGCCTGGGAGAGGCAGAGATACAGAGAGGACAACCAGGTGGACAAGAAGGCAGCAGGCACCAAGCTAAGGCTGGGCTTGACATTATTGGCATTACTGGCCTGCCGGAGTACTGGCATTCAGAGTATGATTCTTTTGTACCTACTTGCTAATAAACATTTTTATGTGCAGTGGAATGCACAGTAAACGTCATTACTGCGAATGCATGGCACAGAGGAGTTAAGGATCCTACCGAGCCTCTGAATGGGAACTCGCTAAGGGAGTTCTCTGAGATGATGCGCAGAAGCCTTTTGTAAAGTGAACTATCACCATGTGGGTCTTATAAATTTGGTTTTGTGTCCCATTTCCCATCACATTAGGCTCAGATGCCTCTGCATATTTTTTCATTATATTTTACTTTTTCTTAACACATTTTTGGTTTATAAGAGACCTATAACAACATTGTAGAAAATTTGGAAAAATAGATAAACACAGGAGGAGAAGAAAACAAACAAACAAAAAACAGTCCACAGTTCCATAGCTATGTTAGTGCAGTGCATTTCTGTCTTTCTTCATCTTATCCCAGTTGTGTATAAAAACTCTCTTCCTCCCCTGCCTATTTTATACTGCTAAAATTTGATTAACACAAATGTTAGAGAAGCCGAATTGTAAGCCATACGTTCTCTGTGGGGTGTTGAAGGAAAAAGGGTTGCAATAAGGATGGATTACCCCATGGGATTTGCCTGAGTGATGCTTGATGTAGAATTATGGGAAATTAATGAGCTCCAGACCTTTTTAGTAATAGTTTCCCTCCCCAGTCACTGGTGAGCTGCTGTGTCCTAAAAGTGTGGGGAAGTGGGATTGGGGGTGCTTGGGCGTGTCCATAACTTTGGACAGAACAGTTTTCACAGATTTTCACCTTATGTGCCTCTACTATTGATTACCTGGTATTTTCTATTTACTCACTTTTAATTTAACTTAAGGAAATTTATTTTAAAAGGTAGCTCATATATCATTATTACATGATCAAGAGAAGGTAACTAGTAGTCATTACAGTGAAAACAAAACAATGTAATTAACTTTTAGTCTGATACTGATACTTGCCAAAGGCTCTAAGCCAAATTTCTGCTCTGTTAAAATGGGAGGTTAGCAAGTGTTGAAGATTTATTCACAGCACCCTATCATCAAAGAGAGACTTTATTTCAGTAGAATTACTGGAATAAAATCCTTGTATTGTATGTGTGTCAATTTAGTCCAAAAGTGCCTCAGAATAAATGCCGTGATCCCTGCCTAATTTTCTTCTTAGAGGCTATTATTTCAGGTACCCTCATAAGGAATGAACACCTCAGTGCTGGATATTTAGAACTTCCAGTATTGTTATAGAAATCTATACCAGAGGATTTCATTACCTTAAGGGATGTTAGGAATAATTTTTCATCCATGAAATGGATGCCATTTGTATGAATGAGCTGTGGGAAGCCCGGGAGTCACTACTGGGGCAGGGTCCCGGGACAGTGGCTTGTCCTGCCATCAAGACACCCTGGTGTTTTTCTGAGTGTCTCTTGTCTAAGTGCCAGAGGAAGTACCAGAGGAAGAAAGTGGGACGTCCTTCAGTTACAAAACAGGTTTGATGCCTGCTTAACAGTAAGTGTACCTTTGGCTGAATTTAGTCTATGACTTAACATACTCCCCAGCAGCAAGCTCGTGAGGAGTGCGATATATAGCTTGTACCTACCTTAACCGATTAAAAGACCCAGACCTTTTCCAAAAAGGTCAGCTTGCAGAAATTTTCTTACTCTCTGATTCAGTGTGACTTAATGCCTAGCCTATTACCAAGCAGCACATCCTGAAATTTGGAAAAGATAGCCCTTGGGAAAGCTATGTTTGCATAACTCTGGCTTGTTTTCTAGCAGTCTGAGGCTAGATCAGTATTTTTCAAATTATCTTTGGAGAAGGGCCAGTTTTTCTTTTTAAAAATTTTAATTTTCAATACATTATGGGCTGATACTGTGAGTTACTAGAAAAATAAAACAGAAACCATACATATAAAATATAAGCCCGAAGTTTTTATTATTAGATTCAACCAACAAAATGACATTCCAGTAAACAATAGCAAACATAACATAGGAAAAAAGAAGAAATTGCAGAACTTATAGGGCTGATGACCTGCTACTCACAAGGCATAATGTCTACCTAAAATGTTTCAGGTTTTGATTTGATAACACTCATAGTAGACAAACAATTCTTGCAGAGTCTATGTTGACAGGAAGGGAAGAATAGATTTTTAAAGCAATCTTAGCAAAGTCAGGATATTCATTTAATACTTTTATACAAAGTGAAGCAGGAACTTCCCTGGTGGTCCAGTGGTTAAGACTCTGCACTTCCACTGTAAGGCATGCGCGTCCGATTCCTGGTCAGGGAACTAAGATCCTGCATGCCACGCAGTGTGGCCAAAAACAAACAAATAAATGAAAATAAAAACTAAAAACATGGGGAAGTTTTTGTTTTTTTAAACATCTTTATTGGAGTATAAATGCTTTACAATGCTGTGTTAGTTTCTGCTCTAAAACAAAGTGAATCAGCTATACATATACATATATCTCCATATCTCCTCCCTCTTGCATCTCCCTCCCACCCTCCCTATCCCACCCCTCTAGGAGGTCAGAGAGCACTGAGCTGATCTCCCTGTGCTATGCGACTGCTTCCCACTAGCTATCTATTTTATATTTGGTAGCGTATATACGTCCGTGCCACTCTCTCAGTTTGTCCCAGCTTACCCTTCCCCCTTCCTGTGTCCTCAAGTCCATTCTCTACATCTGTATCTTAATTCCTATCCTGCCCCTAGGTTCTTCAGAACCATTTTTTTTTTTTTTAGATTCCATATATATGTGTTAGCATATGGTATTTGTTTTTCTCTTTCTGACTTCACTCTGCATGACAGACTCTAGGTCCATCCACCTCACTACAAACAACTCAATTTCGTTTCTTTTTATGGCTGAGTAATATTCCATTGTATATATGTGCCACATCTTCTTTATCCATTCATTTGTCAGTGGACGCTTAGGTTGCTCCCATGTCCTGGCTATTGTAAATAGAGCTGCAATGAACATTGTGGTACATGGCTCTTTTTGAATTATGGTTTTCTCAGGGTACATGCCCAGTAGTGGGATTGCTGGGTCGTATGGTAGTTCTATTTTTAGTTTTTTAAGAAACCTCCATACTGTTCTCCATAGTGGCTGTATCAATTTACATTCCCACCAACAGTGCAAGAGGGTTCCCTTTTCTCCACACCCTCTCCAGCATTTATTGTTTGTAGATATTTTCATGATGGCCATTCTGAGTGGTGTGAGGTGATACCTCATTGTAGTTTTGATTTGCATTTCTCTAATGATTAGTGATGTTGAGCATTCTTTCCTGTTTGTTGGCAATCTGTATATCTTCTTTGGAGAAATGTCTATTTAGGTTTTCTGCCCATTTTTGGATTGGGTTGTTTGTTTTTTGGATATTGAGCTGCATGAGCTGCTTGTAAATTTTGGAGATTAATCCCTTGTCAGTTGCTTCATTTGCGAATATTTTCTCCCATTTTCAGGGTTGTCTTTTCATCTTGGTTATGGTTTCCTTTGCTGTGCAAAAGCTTTTAAGTTTCTTTAGGTTCCATTTGTTTATTTTTGTTTTTATTTCGATTTCTCTAGGAGGTGAGTCAAAAAGGATCTTGCTGTGATTTATGTCACAGAGTGTTCTGCCTATGTTTTCCTCTAAGAGTTTGATAGTGTCTGGCCTTACATTTAGGTCTTTAATCCATTTTGAGGTTATTTTTGTGTACGGCGTTAGGGAGTGTTCTAATTTCATTCTTTTACATGTAGCTCTCCAGTTTTCCCAGCACCATTTATTGAAGAGGCTGTCTTTTCTCCATTGTATATTCCTGCCTCCTTTATCAAAAATAAGGTGACCATATGTGCATGGGTTTATCTCTGGGCTTTCTATCCTGTTCCATTGATCTATATTTCTGTTTTTGTGTTAGTACCATACTGTCTTGATTACTGTAGCTTTGTAGTATAGTCTGAAGTCTGGGAGCCTGATTCCTCCAGCTCCGTTTATCTTTCTCAAGATTGCTTTGGTTATTCGGGGTCTTTTGTGTTTCCATACAAATTGTGAAATTTTTTATTCTAGTTCTGTGATAAATGCCAGTGGTAGTTTGATAGGGATTGCATTGAATGTGTAGATTGCTTTGGGTAGTATAGTCATTTTCACAATGTTGATTCTTCCAATCCAAGAACATGGTATATCTCTCCATCTGTTTGTATCCTCTTTAATTTCTGTCATCAGTGTCTTATAGTTTTCTGCATACAGGTCTTTTGTCTCCTTAGGTAGGTTTATTCCTAGGTACTTTATTCTTTTTGTTGCAGTGGTAAATGGGAGTGTTTCCTTAATTTCTCTTTCAGGGTTTTCATCATTAGTGTATAGGAATGCCAGAGATTTCTGTGCATTAATTTTGTATCCTGCTACTTTACCAAATTCATTGATTAGAGAAGTTTTAAAATAAAAAAAACTCCAAGTGGAACAAGTAATGCTATTATTTTCAAATTAATCTTCCATCCTTTATCAGTAACCAGTTTCAACAATTTTGTAGTAAATAACTTGCTTCTTGAAGAAAGAAATGATTTCTGGGTTTTATACACTGTTGGGTTATAGTTGACAATGAATGTGAAAGTGTTATATGTTGTGACATGGACTTAATGTACATTCCTGGCATGCAGCTTGTGCCACACATGTCCCACCCCGTGAGTTTGATAGCACCC
The DNA here is from genome assembly GCF_005190385.1 of Monodon monoceros. Classification (NCBI taxonomy): domain Eukaryota; kingdom Metazoa; phylum Chordata; class Mammalia; order Artiodactyla; family Monodontidae; genus Monodon; species Monodon monoceros. The sequence continues at coordinate 38,559,564 of NW_021703772.1, forward strand.
TAACTGGCCTATGACTTGTTCAATGAACAAAGTCCCTGAGTACAAGCTTGGATGTCAGAGCAGTGTCAAAATGCTAGAAAAGTTTCTAGCTGCTTGACTTTCCATTTCTGTACTTATTTCATGGACCAGTAGCAAACCATTGGCCAATGGGCACAGATCTGCGAACCATTCTTTGAGTAGCACCAGTGCAGATGATCCTTTTTACTTTATCTCTCTACGTATGATTTATTTTTTTTGTGACTTCTTACTATGTTCATTTGTTCTGTACAATTAGATTTAATTATATACTGATTTTTCATTGTTTTCTATTTGTTTTTATGACTGTTTTCTCACCAACAATATTAAAATCTCTCTGAGGATGAGGATTTAGCATGGTGCTGAAAGTGCTTTTTTTTTTTTTTTTTTTTTGCGGTACGCGGGCCCCTCACTGTTGTAGCCTCTCCCGTTGCGGAGCACAGGCTCCGGACGCACAGGCTCAATGGCTATGGCTCATGGGCCCAGCCACTCTGTGGCATGTGGGATCTTCTCGGACCGGGGCACGAACCCGTGTCCCCTGCATCGTCAGGCAGACTCTCAACCACTGCACCACCAGGGAAGCCCTGAAAGTGCTTATTGAATACTCTTTAGGTGTATTGTATAACAGGTAAAACAACAACAACCATTGTGGTAGATTTACATTTAAAGATAGCAAACTTTACATGTAAAGTATAGAATATTATGGAATGTGCTATTATATCTTCAATGTTATCTATGCTTAAAATATTTATGGGGCTTCCCTGGTGGCGCAGTGGTTGAGAGTCCTCCTGCCGATGCAGGGGACATGGGTTTGTGCCCCCGTCTGGGAGGATCCCACATGCCGCGGAGCGGCTGGGCCTGTGAGCCATGGCCGCTGAGCCTGCGCGTCCGGAGCCTGTGCTCCGCAACAGGAGAGGCCACAACAGTGAGAGGCCCCGCGTACCAAAAAAAAAAAAAAAAAAATATATATATATATATATATATATATATATATATATATATATTTATGGATTGTTTAGGTTTAAAGAATAAAGGTAAAATGGGTGAAAGGGAACAAAAGGTTGCAGTTGTAAAATAAGTCCTGGGGATATAATGTACAGCATGGTGACTCTAGTTAATAATGCTGTAGTGTGTTTGGAAATTGCTAAGAGAGTAGACCTGAAAAGTTCTCATCACAAGAAAAAAAAGTGTAAATGTGTATGGTGATGGATGTTAACTAGACTTACTGTGATCATTTTTCAGTATACACAAATTTTGAATCATTATGTTGTACACCTGAAACTAATATAATGTTATATGTCAATTATACCTCAATTAAAAAAAATAAAGGCCAATAATAGAGGAATGGATTGTGTTATAGGTTTTGGTTTTTTTTTTCTTGGTCAGAGATACTGTGTTAGTGGTAGATTCAAAAGTAAAACTAGTTGAAGGTTTAGGGAAAGTCTTTTGTATCCAAAGTAAGTGATGTAAAATGTTGCAGGAAGGTTGCAAAATGGTGGCCCTCAAACTTGCTTTATTTGGCCCCAAATTGGAATATGTCACATGAAAAAAATCCAGATTTCTAGCATCTCTTAAAAAAACTCTAATATTTGGCCCCATGGATAAAAGTGGCAATTAATTGCTCACTGCCTGTTTTCCAGGTCCCCACCTGTGTCCCCATAGTCCCCATCTTTCACACGGGGTGTGTTTATAGCTGGCTTTGTTAATTTTCCTTACCTGCCTGGCCCCCAGGGGCATTGGAGTTTGTGACCCTTGGTACGGAGTAATGCGTCAAAATCCCTCTTGGATCACAGAATGTCCAGTGAGCAGGCTGTGGTGAAGGACACCCACTGAAAGAGAATCTGTCAGATTGCCCTACTAGTGATGTCACAACTCCTGTTACCCTGATTCTCAGGGTCTGCTTGGAATAGTTGCTGTTCTCTTTACCCCACCTTGCACCCTCCTCTGTCCCTACTCTCCTACTGGCCTTTCTAGAAACCTTCATGCATCATCCTCTGCTCGCCTCTTACAGCTTTCTCCTTTGAATTACACAGTTTTCTCATGCAGTGCTAACCTTACAATGCTAACCTTACAATACTTTGTCTTCCTCGTTCAGGCCTGTTTGTTCCTTTAATCACACCTATCATACTTTGTAATCATATACTTATTTATGTGCTTACTTATTTAATACCAAGTTGTAAGCTCTATGATGGGCCCTCCCTGCTTGTTCATCACTGAACTCTCAACCCCTGCTATTGTGTGTGGCATACATCAGGCACTCACATATTTGTTGGATGAATGAAACGATGGTATTGGCACAGTAGGCTTGAAGGTGGGTTGTGGAATTAATTTGCACCTCTGCAGTGTGGCAGTCAGTCCTGATTTAAAGCCCATTTCTATTTGAATTATCTCAGAAAATGAATGGAAATATTGATTGATGTTTTGATAAGTTTATTAATTACAATTCTGGTGCTTGTGTTTTCACATTTGGGAAGGTAGTCCTTTAAAATTCTAAAAGTAATTTATTTATTGTACCTGTATTATCACAGATTGTAAAGTCTGATTTTCGGAGATTTACCAGAGGGGAGAAGTCCTTACTACTAATTGCTTGTGATTACAATTCTGAGGGGAAAAATAAGTCACCATGAAATTAGTTTCATACTAATTAAAACTTCAGTGCTACATAATAACTAGAACCACTTGTCCATAAACTCTTTGGGGTTTTTGATCATAGCATTAAAAAAATAGATGCCTAAGCAAAAAAAAAAAAAAAAAAAAAAAAATCCCCATATTTGTGGAAAATACTACTAAAGTCCCACTTAAAAAAATCTTTGAAAGTCTTTAGTGTTGATGGCTGGAAGGTTTGTTTGTTTGTTTGTTTTAAATATTATGAAGTATAACAAAGGGAATCTTTCTAAAGAAAATATTACGATTCTATTAAACCCTTTAAATTTTTCTGCATTCGCACCAGAAGCTTATTTAAACATTTAATAATTTACTTTTTGTCCTGCTTTTGGTAGAAATATTTTTTTATACAGAGTAATAATTGTGGTTATTTGAAACCTCAAGATGAAAATATTCGTAAAAAGAAATCCTTTAGGAAATCACGGGGTTCTCTTCAGGGGTGGAGAAAATGGAGGAGAAATGAAAGAAACAAGAGTGCTCATTCCGTGATAGGATGTCTTTGGGGGATGAGGGGGATGGAGGGCAAAGAGGAAGAAGGAGGCAAGCTGGAGAAGTGCATTCTGGGGTAATTTGCATATCCTCAGCAATACCAGTGGGAGGCTGGGGTGAAGGAATTAAATCTGCTAAAGAACCAAAATACTGTTCTTTCTTATTATACCCCCACCTACTCAACCTACACATAACCCTGCACACATATTGATGCTTTTCATAATCCATGAATTTTGAAAGTCAAATACTTCAAGCTCATTAGCTGCAGTGAGAATCCAGTAGCATTTTTTTTTTTTTTGCAGTACGCGGGCCTCTCACTGTTGTGGCCTCTCCCGTTGCGGAGCACAGGCTCCGGACGCGCAGGCTCAGCGGCCATGGCTCACGGGCCCAGCCGTTCTGCGGTACGTGGGATCTTCCCAGACCGGAGCACGAACCCGTGTCCCCTGCATCGGCAGGCGGACTCTCAACCACTGCGCCACCAGCGGGAGCCCCAGTAGCTTTCTTTTGCAGTCCATTCAGTTGTGATCTTGCAGAAAATGTTTACTGGTTTAGTTTTATAATTTGTATTTTAGCTGCACCACAGGGAAGGGTGGAAATATTTAGCTTGTTTGTCCTGAATATCCCGAGAGACTGGTGGATGCAAGCTTCTATATTTGACACAGGTGGCTTATTAACTGTTCTTTTCTCCCCTCTGCCCTTGTAGTAAAAGAATTGAAAGCAGGTTAGAAAAAGCAGGTCAGGAGATTTAACGGAAGAAAAGTAAAGTAATATGTTTATGTCTCCTTCCATTTTTCAGAAAGCAGTACTCTTTCAGAGACAGTTGCAGAGGGATAAAAATACCTTCTTGTTTAAAGTAGTCCATTTTTTTTCTCCGTAATACATAAATTGTATAAATGGTGTAAGCAAACAGTATTTAAACAACACTAGCCTATTATAAAATTTCCCGGGACAGTTTAAAATGATGGACCCAGGTTTGCAGAGCATGTTGGAGTCAAAGAGGAATGTTAATGGCACAGGAGAAAAGTAGCTGGACAAACATTTTGGTTGACTGCTCTTAAACCATCTGACCCTGCCCTGGTGGTGGAAAGAATGCGTTAACTTTTCTCACTTGTAGTTCCACTGGGGGAAGAAGACTCCGCGTGGAGTGAGCTGTCCTTTCTCTTAACTGTAACTCCTCAGTTATGTATCATGTTTAGGTAAGTTTTAGAGTTGGTTATTTAGAATTCAAAATGTATTCTTCCATAGAAATAATGTCTTAATTCAGTGATAGAAATGCAGTGGAAAGAGTCCTGGACCTGCAGTCAGATTTTGGAGTTAGATGAAGTCAGGGTTTCTCAACCTCACCACTGTTGACATTTTGGGCTGGTTAATTATTTGTCCTGGGGGTTGTCCTGTGCGTTCATTGTTGAAGGTTTAACAGCATCCCTGGCCTCACCCACTGGATGTCAGTATCAGTCCCCCCCCAGTCACGACAATCAAAAATGTTCCCAGACATCGCCAAATGTTCTCCGGAGGGAAAAATCATCCCTGGTTGAAAACCACTGCTCTAAATATATGAGCTAGAGCTTGGTCAGATTATATAACACCCCTTAGCCTGTTTTTCTCTCTAAGTTGGGTATGACTTATTTCAAGAGAGATAGGCAGTGGTTTTGAATGTGCTTTGTAGTCTATCCACGCATGTCTCTCTGTGTGTATATACGTACATATATTAAATTTAGTGCATGCACACCTAAATAGATTTCCCAGTGTTGAGCCATTCTTTTATTTCTGGAATAAAACTTATTGATCATGATTGTTCTTTAAGACCATTTCTGTATTAGATTTTCTAATATTATATTTAAAATGTTTTATACCAAGAGTCATAAGAGAGTTTGGCCTATAGCAGTGTTTCTCAAAATATGGTCCATTTGCCAGCACCAGGTACTGACAGAATGTGACCTACCCTTTGGTAGTGTGCAGATGAATGTTTTAAAAATTGTAATAGGCATACAATTGTTTTAATTAATTTTGACAGATGATACTGATTTTCTATTTATGATAGTGGTAGAAATTTATCTTTTAGAGTAGCCAATCAGTTTAACTGCACATTAAATAATATTTAAATGTACTATAGGTGGTATCTGGATCTGTTAAAAATTGTGAAGATGGTACTGGAGTGATTGAGGTTTGGGAAACATTGGCCTATAAAGTAGTGTGTGTGTGTATGTATGTGTATGTATACGTGTGTGTGCGTGTGTGTGAGTGGGGAGGAAAGCTCCATATGTATCCTTGTTGGCTTTGTTTTGCAGGTTCTGTGAGCCTCTTAAATGTTCAGAAGCTTTCCATATAGGGGTTATCAGTTCTTCAAAGGCTTGATGGAGTTCACTTATAAAGCCATCTGGGTGTTCCTATTTTTAGAAGTAGTGTTTTTTTTTAATGACTTTTCTAATGCCTCCCAGAGTTATTGGTCTGTGCGGTATTTTCACCCCTTCCAGGTCCTTCTTGACCTAGAATGCTTCTTTTTTTTTTTTTTTTAAATATCTTTATTGGAGTATAATTGCTTTACAATGGTGTGTTAGTTTCTGCTTTATAACAAAGTGAATCAGTTATACATATACATATGTTCCTGTATCTCTTCCCTCTTGCGTCTCCCTCCCTCCCACCCTCCCTATCCCACCCCTCTAGGTGGTCACAGAGCACCGAGCTGATCTCCCTGTGCTATGCGGCTGCTTCCCACTAGCTATCTATTCTACGTTTGGTAGTGTACATATGTCCATGCCACTCTCTCACTTTGTCACAGCTCACCCTTCCCCTCCCCATATCCTCAAGTCCATTCTCTAGTAGGTCTGTGTCTTTATTCCCGTCTTACCCCTAGGTTCTGCATGACCTTTTTTTTTTATTTCTTAGATTCCATATATATGTGTTAGCATACGATATTTGTTTTTCTCTTTCTGACTTACTTCACTCTGCTTCTTTTAAAGTGACATCAGATAATGTTACCTCTTTGTTCTCTCACAGAACTTGAATAAGTCAGGTCATTCCAGTTTTTTTCCCTTTTGCCTCTGTCCTTCCTTGACCACTTCATTAAAAGATGAACCCCTTTCCTTGTATCTCCCCACTAACCATCTTTATTTTTCTTTGTGGTACTTATCACCACATGACATGCTACATGGTTATTTCTCTCTGTCCCTCAACATCCCTGCTCCCTCTGCCCCAGGGAAGCTCTACAGTGGGAGAGACTTCATCTGTTTTGTTGACTGTGATAGACCTCGTGCTTGGCATATAGAAAGGTCCTCCGTAAATGTTTGTTGAATGATTAGTATATTTATATTTTCTTAGAAAATTATCCACTTGGTTAGAGTTTCAAATTTATTGGTGTAAATCTGAAGTATTCTGTAAATACTGAATTAGCGGTTGTGTCCTCTTTCTCATTTTTAGTGTTGCTTTTTTCTGTTTTTCTTCTTTTTAAAAATCAGGCTAACCTGTGATTTGTGTGCTCTATCGGTCTTTTAAAAGTATCATCTTTTGCTTTATTAATCAAGTTAATTTCTTTGTTTTTTCTTTCATTAATTGCTGTTTTATCCTTTTTCTTTCTGCTATCTTGGTGTTTAAAAATTATTTTTAAAATTCTTTTTAAACTATAAAATCTTGTTAATATAATATTTTATTCTTGTTACTGTGGATCAACCTTTAACAGGCTACTTAAGGCACAATGTAGCCCAACACCCATACGTAAGACTCTTAAGTCAGCAGCCGCGCATCAGGCAGGAAACTAACACAGTAGAAGGAGAGTAACTGGACTTTCACAGGTACAGGTAGAACTCTGCTGTGTTCTTCACACTTATTCTAGCTTTGTCATCTTGAGCAACTTGCTTAATCTCTCTGACTTCAGTGGGTAAAACTGTGGAGAGTAATAATGGTTGTGAAATTTTGTGAAGAGTAAGTGAGAAAATATGTGTAGGAAGCATGGTTCCTAAATGTAGAAGGCATGTTCAAAACCTCCTTCTCCAGTATTTGAGTGCATGATACATAAGGTTTGATCATACACTCCATCCCAAAGAACTCACAAATAAACAAATAACTCAAGTCAAGTAGAAGAGATATGTCAGGGAAAAAGGGAGTGAACTTGAATTCTTATGAGGGTGAGGGCTGCTGTGGAGGAAGAAGGGGAGAATTGTGCTCTAGATGGAAGGGTAACATAAAACAGAAAGTAACATGATGTAGAGGTTTGTGGACCCGTGGGCTGGCATGGATCTGTAAGCATCCCCCTGAAGCCCATGCCATTTGCCTGGTGGGTAGACAGAGGAAGAAGAAGGAGAGATAACTGCTGTGATGATCATATGAGACAGCCTTGCTACCAGGTGTCTCTGGCTTGGAGGGACTGAGTGGAGAATTAGTCAGGTAGAAGCATTCAGGAGGTGAGCCCAGGAGAGTATGGACTGCATCTCTGTGATTGGGGGTTGGCTGTACCAGAGTCCAGGCACCACTGCTTATCCAGGCATTGCATGGCCTCTGCCATTTTTGAATCAAGCAAGCATGGGCTACTCCCAGATTAGAAGCACCTGGGGTTGATTTGACAGCGGGAGTCATTGGGTTGGCTCTGCTGTGGAAGACTCATGAAGAGCAGAGCAAAGCCTGTGGTGGGAAAAGTACTTTAATTAAGTTTTGGGGTATAATTTAATAAACAACATATTAGACACTGCTTATGGTGTAAATTTTTGTGTTTGTGTTTCTGTCCCTGTGAGAGGGCGGAACTGGTCTTGAGCAGAGGCTTGGTAAATATCAGTTCCCTTTCACCTACCTTCTTGTTTCCTTTTTCCCCACCCAATTCTTCTGGGCTGTGCCCTGAACTCTGCTGTTACGGGGAGACACCCTTCTGCAGTAGCAGAGTACTGGCCCTCTCCTTTCCCCTTCCCCATCCTTCTACTGCTCTTGGCCGTCTGGGTGGAGGAACGCGATAGTGGGGAGTGGTGGGATCACTTGGTGGCATCAGGATAGTAGGTTTTTTCCCTGGCCCCTGACTCCTCTATTCCCCTTACTCTCTTGCTGCTCTTAAACGATACTGAAGACTGACACTGAACAATCTAATCTCCTGCCTCTGTACCTCAAGAGTACACTTGTGCCCTTAGAACTGGACAAGAGGCCCTCCCTCCCCGCGGGTCTAGGAGTCCACGGGGTCAAGCAATGCATCCACATGGAGCCTGTGCCTAGATTCGCCCTGCCTTCTGAAACACCCTCTAGGCACTCTGGGTACTGGATTTCCCTGCCCCAAAGCCCCAAGCCTGCTTCTAGGGCCTTCTTGGCCTCTTCATGGGAGTTCCTATTAAGGATAGACAGGGAAGCCAGTGTGCACACCCTTAGGCCCAAGGGGTGTCTAGAAGGCAGTTTTTTTATAGAAGGTGTGAATAGGGCTTGAGGAGCTGGCTCCATGTCCATAAGTATGCACGAATGAGGCCCTTTGTCTTGGACAGAGCTGGGGGTAGAAAGAGAAGGGTACCTGGCCCCTTTGGTAAGTCACATTCCGGTTAGAATTCTCCATTCAGACCTGGCCTTTCAAGTCATTATGAGGGTCAAGGTAGGAGAATAGAATATATTTGTTAGGTTAATTTATAGCCTTTCAGTATTTAGACATATGGGAGGAGGTGAGCCTCCATTTGTACTTTTGCCCTGAACCTTCTGTTGGTAGCAGTGGACCTGCATAAGAGCATGGCTCCAGCTCCTGTTGGTATTGGAAGGATCAAGGCTGGGTAAAGAGCATGCTCCGTCCACCCAGTGTAAGCTCCATCAGGCAGGGACCATCACTGCTCCAGCTCTCCATTGTTTCTTAGAACAAAGCCTGGCACATACTTGTTAAATGAAAGAAGGAATAGTCATGAGATCTGAGCAGCAGTGGAAGGGAGGGAATTATTCACCAGTGGAGGGGAAGAGAAGGGAAGTTCCCTTCATCACTGGGGTGAGATTATGTGTAACAGACGAAGAGTCAGCTGTTCCAGGATGCTCTTCAGTATCCATTTTCCTCTTGGATCATGCAAAGTTTGAAAAGTTATGTAACATTTAGGGACAGTTATGTGAATTTGTTAATATATTGTTGTTTGACTTTGTACCTGTAGCATGTTTTCTCTCTGAGGGAAGGAAACTTCACAATAATGTCCTGATTCACATTTTCACCAGAAATATCCATTACAGGATGGTATGTAGTTCAACTAAGTTGAAAGGAAGGAAGGAAGGAAAGAAGAAGGAAAACAAACATAAACAACCCCCCCCACCCCGACTACCAGAGTTGGTTAAATGAAGACAAATAAATAGGAAATATGTTATAAAACTATTGTGTTTGTTTTTGATCATTGAGACTAAATTTGAAAGCAAAATGGGAATGTTATATTTTATGACTATCTTTTCATGTAAGTCCTAGCACTATTTTGAAAGCATTTTCAAAAAAAAGTATGGGAGTTAGATTCAAGGAAAGTCAAGGTTTTCATAGTGAAGAATACTTAGCTCAAGGTGACTTGAGTGATTAAGTTCACTTGTAATCTAAATCATCTGTGGGGACCGGGGGTGGGGAAGTGCAGAAGAGAACGTGAAGCAGGATTCCTCCTGTGTAATGGTCCTTTTCTGAGGAACGTACAGTAACTGAAACTTAGTAAAATAGTATATACTGATCTTGTTTCCGGCTTCAGAAAATTATGCAACAACTCTTTCTGTGTGATGCTCAAGAGAAGTGTAAGCATTCATATTTCCAAACCAGAAGATATCATTTTCCTTTTATATTTAATTAGAAGTAAGCCTAAGTCACTTAATGTTTTGATCTATGATCATACTTATGTGCTTAGATATTGAGAATCTTTTACATTTTAAAGGAGCATTTAAAAAATCTAAAGCAGGAGAAACTGCCCTCATGAATGTAAATGAAAAACACATGGAGGACTTAGACTACTAGTGCTAATTTGAGAATTGGTAGTTAGTTCCTAATTGTGGCATCCCTTCCCACTATCTCTTTAATACCACGCAAAAATTGAAAGAATTTCACAGTAAAGAAAACATAAAAAAAATTTGTCACCTTTTATAACTTATAATTTTAAAAAGTTATTCTGATATTTTAGGGTTTTCTTAAAAGAGATAAAGAAAATGTGTTTCTGCTGCTGCTAGCTTATTTTTTATTACATGAAAATTCTGTGTATTATTACTTTAATTACCACTTTCTGAACAAGGATATCAAAATAAGTAGGTGGTTTCATTATGTTTTTATCTGCACTCACTTTATCTTTCCTCCTTATCCTTATCTACATTTATATTTCAAAGAGAAAAATCTTTACTTTTGGAAATGGTTTAACCCAGCCAATTAGGGCAGGAAAATTAAGGATGTCCTTGCTATTGGAAATTTGCCCTCCATCTGTGGACATTGTGTCCCTCAAGCCAAGTCTGCCTTGACCTTGGTTTCTGAAGTGTTGAGTCCGGGATAGGTGACTGCCTTGTTGACAGAGAAAGGGTGGAGGACAAAAAGAAGTAGCAGCAGGGAATGTGGATAAGAAATGGAGATGTGGAGGGGGCAGTGGTTGTCCTTCAGTTAAGTATAGTCTAGGTAAGTGATTCCCAGTGCTGTTCTGAGACATTTTTGTGGGTTTAGAAAAACATGGACAATGTACTGAGCTTTTTATTAAAACAGGTTATTTAACTTAAGGAATTAAATGGTAAAGTGGTAAAATGGTGTTAATTGTGCTAGTTTTTTTTTCCTCTTAAATACCTTTGTTTGACAAAATATAAAGCTACTGTATGTCAGTCTGCAGAATGTTTTTGGAATTTTATTGTTCTGTGAAACCCATAGTCTACCGTTCATTCTTTTAGTGGCAGCAACAATTACTTTGTTAGCGTTTGGTCTTTTTTCCTAGCAGTGGGAATTGTTTCTATGAAAATTATTTGAAATGCTCACATCTTTTAATTAATTTTAGAATATTTTATGTGTGTATATATGTTTGTATATATGTGTTTTATGTATCTATGTATTAAGGAGATCAACCTACTGCTAATGCCTATGTTGTCTTTAGGTCAGGGGATGGGGAATTGGGCTTTCAGTTTGCTTTATCTTGAGTTATATCAAGTTATATGTTGTGCTTTCTTTTTTCTAGAAGTTGATAATTTAAAGTGCTGGGTCTTAGTGAAAAAACTTGAGGAAAGGAAGTTTTATAGTTCTTTAGAGTGTTTTCACATGTACTATCTCATTTAATTCTCACTGCTTGGAGTCATAGAGATAGCATTATTCATTTGAGAATTTCAGTTATGAGCAAGGAGTTTACTGTGCCTTTTTTTGTTTTGTTTTTGAGGAGGGACATTTTTAAGGGTGCTGAAGGTTAGAACAAAATATGTACTAGAACTCGAAATGAAATGGAATCTCAGACTCATTATCCCATCTCTTGTCATATGCTTATATAGAAAAGAGTAGAAATGTAATACACAGGTGAACTTTGTTGTAACAACATCAGGTCTCTCTGAAAGGGCATGCACTTTAATCCTTAACTCAGAATAATGTAGTTAAAAGAAATAAAACCTTTGAGGAAAAGAACTTTCTGGAATTCCTTGAGTTCTTTAGAGAGGTGTTGGGCATTTTGTTAACATTGATGTTTAGTGTATATTAAGTTCTTTTTAAAATTTAATTTTTGTCCATTTAAAAGAATGCATGGGGAATTCGCTGGTGGTCCAGTGGTTTGGACTATGAGCTTCCACTGCACGGGGCACAGGTTTGATCCCTGGCCGGGGAACTAAGATCCCGCATGCCACATGGCAAGGCCAACAAAAAAAAGTCAAAACAATAATGATAACAAAATAAAGTAAAATAAGAGAATGCATGCATTTTAATATGTTGTTGAGTCCAAGAGTGAGAAGCAAGGCCTAGGATTCAATGTAATATGAAAAGTTGCAGAGTGAAGGACTCTGAATTTGCCTTTGAGAAGGTTATCAGTAAAGATAAAAGATGTCTGAAACTGTCTGTGGATTCTAATAATAAATCCAGCATCATTTTCCAAGTTAAGCCCCTGTCTAAATAGCTTATTTTCTTCTGCATTCCCAAGTCTTTTCAGGGTCTCTTGCTTTGAAACTGTTAAATGCAAATAGCATTATTTTCATTTATTTGTCTAATGTGTTTAAGTTAGCAAACTAGCATTGATTTCAAAAATTAAGAATGCTTAATGCTGGCAAAGGTCCAGTGAAATTAGTACTTTTATATCCTGCAGTCAGAATGAATTTAAGCTTTTTTTGAAAGCAGTTTGTCAGTACAGCATAAGAACTTTAAATGTGACCTTTTAATTCCACTTCTGGGTTCCTATTCTAAGAAATAATCAGAAATACATACAAACTTTATGCACAAAGATGTTTACCGTAATATTATTCATAAAAATGAACAAAAAGAGGGCCTTTGGGCTATTTCCAATAAGTGGGAATAGTTAGAAAAATTATATAGTCAAGCAATAATGTATTTATATAGCTTCTAAACTGATACACGCTGAAAAGTTTGAATTAAATGAGAAAAGAAAACACTTATGCTAGAATGTTAAGAGGAGAAAAAAACAGGATGTAAGATTTATACAACTTCCAGTTATTAGGGAGTGACAGCAGCTCTTGACGTTCCAGTGTGCCTTTACCTTCCTGACGAATTGATGTACTATCATTGCTGAATAGTGGCTTTGTGATTCACTCAGTCAAGTCAGCAGCCACTCATTTCCCATTCACTCTGCCAGATATTAAGCTGGGCCCTGAGGTACAACGATGAAGAGCCTAAAGTCTCTAGTATCTGAATGCAAACCTGATGTTCACTCATAAGTGTTTACTAGTATGGAGTTCTAGTTAAATCTCGCTGCCTGGATTTCTTTCCCGGGTGGAAGGCTTTGTTTGCTTTAGGAATCAAGGTGGGACAAACGAAAGCACAGTCTAAAAGTGGTTAGGAAATCCAACTTACCTTAGGAAATCTTAAGGGGGCCATTTGGTCTGAACAATTTCAGAATGCATATTTTGGGGGGAATCTATAGATCCTAGAATTAAGATTTGGGAGTAAGATTCGATATGCTTTTTAATGTCGTGTCCACATTCCTCCCTCATTTGGGCTCCTAAAGACCTTCATCCGGTCTGGTTTGAACTAGTCTGTGCTGTCAAGCTGGGATGGGTCTGTCTTCCCCACTTAACGGAGAATCCCTAAAAGGCAGGTACCAAGACTTACCTTTTAGTCTACTTCCCTTCAGCCTTTCACAATGTCTGGTAAATGGTAGGTACTGAATAAATGCTGGAAAAAAATGAATTACTGATTTCTGTACAGTTAATAACCAGTGTGATACAGAATAGATGGATGAAGAAAAACCAGGTTAACATTTGAGTGACATACAAAACACATGGCCTCCTCAGTGCCATCACTCTTCAGGGGTGAACTTGTAGGAAGAATATCTACTCTGTTTTACAGGCCAGTGAGGTTATATAGTGTTTCATACCTACTATTGATATCTCACCAGAACTTAAATTTGAAACTAATTATAAAGCAACATAAGCTCCTTGGAAGAAAAGTGCTATGCATATCTGAATTGGAAATTTGATTATTTTTAACTCCAGTGGGAGTTCAGTGGCAAATGAAGAGTGAAAAAGGGCTTAAGATTTGGAGGAAAACATGCTGTAAAAAGAATGAGTGTGCTAATTATAAAAAATGCTTGAGATTAGTCATACTGATAGAATATAAACACATGAGAATTACTATATAGGTACATGTGCATTTATAAATATATGTAGGTATATATATGTATGTATATATGGAAAACGTTAATCAGTGTTTCTCATATCAGCACCAGTATATTGCAGTTGTGATTGATAAAAACAAAAATTGTTGAAAACATCAATAAATATTCTCTGAGTCTTACGTTTCAAAACTGTACTAGTAATGCAACAGATTTCTGTGCATTAATTTTGTATCCTGCTACTTTACCAGATTCATTGATTAGCTCTCGTAGTTTTCTGGTGCCGTGTTTAAGATTCTCTATGTATAGTATCATGTCATCTGCAAACAGTGACAGTTTTACTTCTTCTTTTCCTATTTGGATTCCTTTTATTTCTTTTTCTTCTCTGATTGCTATGACTAAAACTTCCAAAACTATGTTGAATAATAGTGGTGAGAGTGGGCAACCTTGTCTTGTTCCTGATATTAGAGGAAATGGTTTCAGTTTTTCACTACTGAGAACGATGTTGGCTGTGGGTTTGTCATATATGGCCTTTATTATGTTGAGGTAGTTTCCGTTTCTGCCCACTTTTTGAAGAGTTTTTATCATAAATGGGTGTTGAATTTTGTCAAAAGGTTTTTCTGCATCTGTTGAGATTATCATATGGTTTTTATCCTTCAATTTGTTAATATGGTGTATCACGTTGATTGATTTGTGAATATTGAAGAATCCTTGCATTCCTGGGATAAACCCCACTTGATCATGGTGTGTGATCCTTTTAATGTGCTGCTGGATTCTATTTGCTAGTATTTTGCTGAGGATTTTTGCATCTATGTTCATCAGTGATATTGGCCTGTAGTTTTCTTTTTTTGTGACATCTTTATCTGGTTTTGGTATCAGGGTGATGGTGGCCTTGTAGAATGAGTTTGGGAGTGTTCCTCCCTCTGCTATATTTTGGAAGAGTTTGAGAAGGATAGCTGTTAGCTCTCCTCTAAATGTTTGATAGAATTTGCCTGTGAAGCCATCTGGTCCTGGGCTTTTGTTTGTTGGAAGATTTTTAATCACAGTTTCAATTTCAGTGCTTCTGATTGGTCTGTTTATATTTTCTGTTTCTTCCAGGTTCAGAAGGTTGTGCATTTCTAAGAATTTGTCCATTTTTTCCAGGTTGTCCATTTTATTGGCATAGAGTTGCTTGTAGTAATCTCTCATGATCCTTTGTGTTTCTGCAGTGTCAATTGTTACTCCTTTTTCATTTCCAATTCTGTTGATTTGAGTCTTCTCCCTTTTCTTCTTGATGAGTCTGGCTAATGGTTTATCAATGTTGTTTATCTTCTCAAAGAACCAGCTTTTAGTTTTATTGATCTTTGCTATTGTTTCCTTCATTTCTTTTTCATTTATTTCTGATCTGATCTTTATGATTTCTTTCCTTCTGCTAACTTGGTTTTTTTGTTTTGTTTTGTTCTTCTCTTCTCTAATTGCTTTATGTGTAAGGTTAGGTTGTTTATTTGAGATTTTTGTTTCTTGAGGTAGGATTGTATTGCTATAAACTTGTCTCCTAGAACTGCTTTCGGGTTTTGGGTCATAGGTTTTGGGTCATCATGTTTCATTGTCATGTGTTTCCTCTTTGATTTCTTCAGTGATCTCTTGGTTGTATAGTTGCATATTGTTTAGCCTCCATGTGTTTGTATTTTTTACGATTTTTTTCCCTGTAATTGATATCTAGTCTCATAGCGTTGTGGTTGGAAAAGATACTTGATATGATTTCAATTTTCTTAAATTTACTGAGGCTTGATTTGTGACCCAAGATATGATCTGTCCTGGAGAATGTTCCATGAGCACTCGAGAACAAAGTGTATTCTGTTGTTTCTGGATGGAATGTCCTATAAATATCAGTTAAGTCCATCTTGTTTAATGTATCATTTGAAGCTTGTGTTTCCTTATTTATGGTCATTTTGGATGATCTGTCCATTGGTGAAAGCGGGGTGTTAAAGTCCCCTACTATTATTGTGTTATTGTCGATTTCCCCTTTTATGGCTGTTAACATTTGCCTTGTGTATTGAGGTGCTCCTATGTTGGGTGCATAAATATTTACAATTGTTATATCTTCTTCTTGGATCAATCCCTTGATCATTATGTAGTGTCCTTCCTTGTCTCTTGTAATAGTCTTTGTTTTAAAGTCTATTTTGTGTGATATGAGAACTGCTGCTCCAGCTTTCTTTTGATTTCCATTTGCGTGGAATATCTTTTTCCATCCCCTCACTTTCAGTCTGTATGTGTCCCTATGTCTGAAGTGGGTCTCTTGTAGACAGCATATATATGGGTCTTGTTTTTCTATCCATTTAGCCAGTCTGTGTCTTTTGGTTGGAGCATTTAATCCATTTACATTTAAGATAATTATTGATATGTATGTTCCTATTACCATTTTCTTAATTGTTTTGGGTTTGTTATTGTAGGTCTTTTCCTTCTCTTGTGTTTCCTGCCTACAGCAGTTCCTTTAGCATTTGTTGTAAAGCTGGTTTGGTGGTGCTGAGTTCTCTCAGCTTTTGCTTGTCTGTAAAGGTTTTAATTTCTCTGTCAAATCTGAATGAGATTGCTGCTGGGTAGAGTAATCTTGGTCGTAGGTTTTTCCCTTTCATCACTTGAAATATGTCCTGCTGCTCCCTTCTGGCTTGCAGAGTTTCTGCTGAAAGATCAGCTGTTATCCTTATGGGCATTTCCTTGTATGTTATTTGTTGCTTTTCCCTTGCTGCTTTTACTACTTTTTCTTTGAATTTAATTTTTGATAGTTTGATTAATATGTGTCTTGGTGTTTTTCTCCTTAGATTTATCCTGTATGGGACTCTTTGTGCTTCCTGGACTTGATTGACTATTTCCTTTCCCATGTTAGGGAAGTTTTCAACTTTAATCTCTTCAAATGTTTTCTCAGACATTTTCTTTTTCTCTTCTTCTTCTGGGACCCCTATAATTCGAATGTTGGTGTGTTTAATGTCCCAGAGGTCTCTGAGACTGTCCTCAATTCTTTTCATTCTTTTTTCTTTATTCTGCTCTGCAGTAGTTATTTCCACTATTTTATCTTCCAGGTCACTTATCTGTTCTTCTGCCTCAGTTATTCTGCTATTGATTCCTTCTAGGGTATTTTTCACTTCATTTATTGTGTTGTTCATCATTGTTTGTTTGCCCTTTAGTTCTTCTAGGTCCTTGTTAAATGTTTCTTGTATTTTCTCCATTCTATTTCCAAGATTTTGGATCATCTTTACTATCATTCCTCTGAATTCTTTTTCACGTAGACTGCCTATTTTCTCTCCGTTTGTTTGGTCTGGTGGGTTTTTACCTCGCTCCTTCATCTGCTGCATATTTCTCTGTTTTCTTATTTTGTTTAACTTACTGTGTTTGGGGTCTCCTTTTCGCAGGCTGCAGCTTCGTAGTTCCTGTTATTTTTGGTGTCTGCTCTCAGTGGGTGAGGTTGGTTCAGTGGCTTGTGTAGGCTTCCTGGTGGAGGGGAGTGGTGCCTGTGTTCTGGTGGGTGGGTCTGTATCTTGTCCTGGTGGGCAGGGCCATGTCTCGTGGTGTGTTTTGGAGTGTCTGTGAACTTAGTATGACTTTAGGCAGCCTCTCTGCTAATGGGTGGGGTTGTGTTCCTGTCTTGCTAGTTGTTTGGCATGGGGCATCCAGCACCGGAGCTTGCTGGCTGTTGGGTGGAGCTGGGTCTTAGTGTTGAGATGAAGATCTCTGGGAGAGCTCTTGCTGATTGATATTATGTGGGGCCTGGAGGTTTCTGGTGGTCCAGTGTCCTGCACTTGGCCCTCCCACCTCAGAGGCTCAGGCCTGACACCCGGCCAGAGCACCAAGACCCTGTCAGCCACACGGCTCAGAAGAAAAGGAGGAGAGAAACCCTCCCCCCCAAAAAAACAAAAAAACAAAAGCAAAGAAACGAACAGACAGAACCCTAGGACTAATGGTAAAAGCAAACCTATACAGACAGAATCACACAAAGAATCGTACACAGACACACTCACAAAAAGAGAAAAAGGAAAAAAAGTATGTGTGTGTGTGTATATATATATATATATATATATATATATATATATACATATAAAGGAAGAGAGCAACCGAACCAATAAGCAAGCCCACCAGTGATAATAAGCACTAAATACTATACTAAGATAAACATAAAACCAAAACAAATTAGATGCAGAAGACAAACCTCAAGCCTACAGTTGCTCCCAAAGTCTAGTGCCTCAATTTCGGGAACATTTGTTGTCTATTCAGGTATTCTTCAGGTGCAGGGTTTATCAAGTTGATTGTGGAGATCTAATCTGCTACTCCTGAGGCTGCACTGAGAAATTCCCCTTTCTCTTCTTTGTTCGCACAACTCCTGGGGTTCAGTTTTGGTTTTGGCCCCGCCTCTGCGTGTAGGTCACCCTCAGGCATCTGTTCCCCGCCCAGACAGGAGGGGGTTAAAGAGGCGGCGGATTAGGGCTCTCTTGGTCATTCAGGCCAGGGGGAGGGAGGGATACGGTAGTCATAATTGGAATGTGGGGTGAGCCTGCAGTGACAGAGGCCAGCATGATGTTGCAACAGGGTGAGGTGCACCGTGTGTTCTCCCGGGGAAATTGTCCCTGGATCGCAGGACCCTGGCAGTGGCATGCTGCAGAGGCTCCTGGTGGGGTGTGGATAGTGACCTGCACTTGCACACAGGATTTTTGGTGCCAGCGGCAGCAGCGTTAGTGTTTCATGCCCGTCCCTGGGGGTGCGAGCTGATAGCCATTGCTCATGCCTGTCTCTGGAGCTCACTTAGGTGGTGCTCTGCCTTCTGTGGGCACATGGGGAAGGAATCCCCTCTCCTCGTGCACCCCAAAACAAAGGTCTCCTGCCTCTACGGCAGTTCCAGACTTTTTCCTGGACTCTGTTGCATCTAGCCGTGGCGCACTAGCTCCCTTCAGGCTGTGTTCATGCAGCCAACCCTAGTCCTCTCCCTGGGATCCGACATCCGAAGCCGGAGCCTTAGCTCCCAGCTGTCACCCTCCCCAGCAGGTGAGCAGACAAGCCTCTTGGGCTGGTGACAGACAAAAGAAACATACGTTTTTAAAAAAGGGATAGACAATACCTAATACACTGACTTCCCTAATTTACTCTTTGAAAGATAATTGGATTGAGAATTCAGATACTCAGAGTTAAGAAAAAGAAGAGTATTTGCATTAGTAGCAAAGACATAACTGAATTTGTTTATTATCCTGTCTAATTCTGATCTTATTAGAAACATTCAGGCAGATTTTTCTGAAACACCCTGAAATGTGCTTATTTTAATCAGCGGTCTGTATTCTGTTTCCCCCTCTACTTTACAGCAGAGGTTCTGTCTTTTTTTTTTGAAGAGTCACGATCTTTAAGGTTACATCTCTGTTTTCTATCATTACAAATTTGAAAAGCCTTTGTTGTTTTTGTCAATAAAATACATCTGTTGAGTTTTTTTTTTTTTTTTTTTGTGGTACGCGGACCTCTCACTGTTGTGGCCTCTCCCGTTGCGGAGCACAGGCTCCGGACGCGTAGGCTCAGCGGCCATGGCCCACGGGCCCAGCTGCTGCGCGGCATGTGGGATCCTCCCGGACCGGGGCACGGACCCGTGTCCCCTGCATTGGCAGGCGGACTCTCAACCACTGCGCCACCAGGGAAGCCCTCTGTTGAGTTTTTTTAACTGAAATTTTTCTTCAGGAAGGGCAGTTTCTTTGGCAGCTTCAAAAGTAAGCAATGCAAGATGAAGGATGATGCGGACATAAAAGGTATGCAACACTTAATTGCTGCTACTGATGTTAATCACTTTTGAATGTATTTTTCCACCCAAATTTTCTTTCAAATTTCAGGAAAGAGAATACTTTGGTAATAATACTGGCACCCTTGAATTAGCACCTCAGCAAGAAAAATGTATTTTATCTGAGTTCCCCCTGTGCCCTCACCCCCAACCCTTTACCCTCAATCCTTTGTCTTCTGACTGAGCATGAATTTGCTGGAGAGTTTAATAATTTCAGTTTGATAATCTAGTCTTTAACAGGCTTGACACCTTATGGACTATGTAATTTTATTTTCTATTCTGTCTTCTGTAAACTGCTTGCAGGTTTGGCTGTGGCACTAGACATCGTACCCACTGGTTTGTGGGAGTAACTTACTTACACTGGAGCTTTTTAGTGTGGGGTAGGAAAGTTGCCATAATTCTGTCTAGTGGCCTGGCATCATGCAAACAGGTAGTCTGGGAAGATGCCAGCCTATATGATGTCTGTCAGGTAACAAAGGGACACTGGCTTTCTGACCAGTGTGTACCTGTTGTTTCTGGAACATTCTGTGCTAATCTGCACATTTTGTACTGAGTGTTACCCTCAAGCGTAAGCATTTGTTTTTCTCTATTTACTTTGCAACATTTTTGACTATGTTAGCTTTCCTTAAGAGATTGTATGTTTTTATTTTAAGCATTAAATGGTAGTGTATATTATTTTTAAATCAGGATTTTATTTTAGGCTTGAAAGTTAAAATTCCACCCAGATTCAGAGATTTAACCCATCTATTTGAAAAAAATTCATGAAATTGTCTCTCAGATCTGTTAGTATAACATTAACTTCAAGTGAAATCTTAGAACTAATCTGGAATCATAGTGCATTTATTCCTTGTAATTATTATCTTTACCTTAGAAGCCAGTTGTACACTTGGGGTAAGTTTGTTTTAATTATTATACCAATATATGGACAGTTTAAATACTAAAGAGTTTGGTATTGAGACCATTTGCAAATGATATTTAGATGATTTACTATTTTAAGTTACATCAACTATCTGATAACATCTTGAAAACTAGTTTTGATTGATTGTGGTTGGTTTTCTTGCATTATAGACACAGAGTTCTTGGTTAATAAACAAGTCAGTCAGAAGGCTAAAGCTTGTCTTTTTTTCTTTTTTGGCCGTGTGGCACGACTTGTGGTATATTAGTTCCCCAGCCAGGGATAGAATCCAGGCCCACAGTAGTGAACGCGCCGGATCTTAACCACTGGACCTCCAGGAAATTCCCTAAAGCTTCTCTGCTTTTTATTTTAAATGTTAACATTCCATTGTATTTTAAATTCATTAAGTATAGGGGCTATGTCACAGCACTTAGCTAGACTTGGAGTGTAGTAGAAGTGGAATAAACCTTCTTTTTTTGGTAGTCTATGCACTGTGCACTTCTTTTTCTTACAACTTTGTTGAGGTATAGTTTATCATAAAACTCAATCATTTTATCTGTATAATTCAACAGTTTTGAGTGAATTTACAGAGTTTTACAGGCATCACCACATCCAGTTTTAGAGTATTTCCATCACCATAAAATTCTTCATGCCTGTTTATAGTTAATCCTTTTCCTGACCTTCAGCCCCAGGCAATGACTAATCTGCTTTCTGTATTTCTAGATTTGCGTTTTCTATTTCATTTAAATGGAATCATACAATACGTGTTGCTTTGGTTTTGGCTTTTTTCCCTTGGCATATTTTTGAGGTTCAGTCATGTTGCAGCATGAATCCATACTTTATTTCCTTATATTGCTGAATTGTAATCAGCAGTATCATATTGTTTAGTCATTCACCAGTTGGTGGACATTTGAGTTGTTTTCCACTTTTTGGCTATAATGAATAATGCTGCTGTGAACATTCACGTACAAGCTTTTATGTGGACATATATTTTAATTTCTGTTGGGTAGACAGCTAGGTGTACAATTGCTGGGTTGTATGGTAAATGCATGTTTAAATTTTTAAGAAAATGTCTGTTTGTCAAAGTAGGTGCACCATTTCTCATTCCTGCCAGCAGCATCTGAAGGTTCTTGTTGGAATAAATCTTTTTCAAGTGCTTTGAAGGCATTCTCTGTGTTGAATGAGAGCAGACTTGTGAATGAATTTAGTTTGTGGGCAAGTATATCACCTGTCATTGCTGGGCAACAGATGGGGGAGTGTGAAATAGGAAGGGAAGAGCAAATAAAGGGAAAGAGGGGCGTCCCCATCCTCCAGTCTTTGAACAACCACTGTTTAATTTTTTTGTTTGTTTTATTTGGTTTTGGCTGTAGTTTTTTTAGTGCTTATCAAGAGTAGTTAAATCAAATCCTTTCCAAGGAGTGCTTAGCCCAGAGAGTGAATGGGATGTCCCAGGCAATTGGGCATCTCTGTCTTTTGTGTGTATGTTTGTCTTTTTTTCTTCCAGTTTTACTGAGATATAATAGATATTATAGCACTGTATAAGTTTAAGATGTATAGCATAATGGTTTGATGTACATCCATCATGAAATGATTATCACAATAAGTTCAATAAGTTTAGTGAACATCCATCATCTCATATAGATACAAAATAAAAGAAAAAAATATTTTTTCCTTGTGATGAGAACTCTTAGGATTTATTCTCTTAACAACTTTTATGTATAACATACAGTAGTGTTAATTACATTAATCATGTTGGACATTATATCCCTGGTACTTATTTATCTTATAGCTGGAAGTTTGTACCTTTCGACCACCATCATCCACCTGTCCCCCCCCCCCCCCCCGGCATCTCCCTCAGTGGGCTGAGTGTGGGAAAGTAGGGCTGCCAGTAACTCCTCTTGATCTCCCGTGGTTGTAGTGGAGAGTGGAGTGGACGGTATGGGAGAAAGAGCTCCCGTGTAGAGTCAGCCTTGGCTGTGAAATGTGTCCTTGCCCTTACCACGTAAGTCCTTTGGCTCTCCTGATTTTCAGCTACCTCATTCCCCTGGACTGCCTACCTCTTCCCTTTTTGTAGTCTTCTCTGCAGACGAGCCTCAGTTATAATAATGGGGGTTAAAGTATCATCCAGTGAATAGAAGAAAGTAAGGGACAGTGCATCTCTATTCTTTACCTTTTGCTGTGCCATCTCGCCAGTGTTTCTTTGGGTTATTTCCTAGTTAACAAGACCCACTTCCCAAGGCTGGGGGCCAAGTGGATGGGCCCTCCTGGATTGCTGAAATGGCAGTGGCAAACTTGAGTGTGTGAGGAGTTAGCCTTTGACGCCGTCCTTGTGGTCTCCTCCTTCACATCCCAAGGCTGTTTCCTTTTGGAATGTTTTAGTTTAATAGTTTGAAAGAAAGGATATGGATTGAGGATGCTGATTCTTTTATTACTTTGTGATTCCATGAAGTGTATTCTTTTGACCTCTCTCCTGGTCACTCATTAGTCCCTATTGAATTTAGCTGTATCCCTCCAACACCACTGAATTATAACAGTGTCTTTGAGAATAAATAGCTTTGAGGACTATAGAAGAAAAGCAGTGTTTTGTTATGGAAAATGATAGCTTTGTGTATGATAGGGTGGTTCTATTTCCCTCTTTGAGCCCTTGAAAAACCTTCTCACAGCCTCTAGCAAAGCATAAAAACAAAGCACCATTTTGAAAAGTATGTTCAGTGTACCCTTCTATGAGCCTACTAATTTCTATTATACTATATTCTGATTAACAAAGCAAAACAATACCAGGGACTCACTGTCTCTGTAAATTCCATGTTTCTTGAAAACATCTCCCTGTGTAAGTACACTTTAAGGAAAAGGAACTTAAATAATATTACAAGAATAAAAGATACGAACTTTATTTGTATTAGTCAAAATTTTCTTAAATTTATTTTAGTCAATATATAGTTTTTAATACAATGTAATCTGTGTAGGTAATATCTTACCCTTTGCTTTTTAATAAACTTTTGTATGAATGCATTTTTATGCACTGAACTTTTAAAATAATATTTGTTGAATGCTTAACTATATGTAGTCACTGAGTTTTGTGCTATACCCAAGAACAGTCTCATTTAATTTCCACCACTTCCAGGAGAGGTTAGATGCTATTTTTATTTTAAATGTCATGGTCATTGTAGAAAAATAGGAAAATCCTGAAAAGTAAAGAGAGAAAAATTCATTAGCAGCCCAATCATTTAGGGATAACATTTTGGAGAAGTTAACTTTACTCCTTTCCCCGCCTCAGTTTATATGGTTGCAGGTGTGTTTTATGTGGTGTGTGTATGTGTGTGTATTCTTTGCGATAAACTTAGGATCTTAATGTGTAATATATGTTGTTTTGAAATGTGCTTTTTATTATTTTAACAGTGTATAGTGGGATGAACATTTCCCCATGCCATTACATATTCTTCTATAATATCATTTTAATAATTTCCCCTGCTTAATGTAAAGGGAATAAAGCTCATTGTCATTCAGTCCATCAATTCAGAATTATAAAGAAGAAATACAATCACTGTTTTGTGTCTATGCTTTGAGACTTTTTTTTCTATTCTTGATCTTCTTTAAAAGAGCTCTTTACATGTTGGTGGAAATACTTGTCAGGATTATGATCTGACATGCCTTAACTCTTCCTGGTGTTTATTCTAAGAGTGAAATTGGGTATTTTGTTGTTTTGAATGTAAGAAAGCATTTGATCCTGTTCCTTATAATATGCCCTTGAGAAATGGGATAGTAGGAGATCCCTTGGAGAATATGAGCAAACTTAACTTTCGTGCATGTACCTCTGTTGCTCAGTGTGGTAACAGTAGTCTTACTGAATATTTCCCAATCATAGAATGTGTACGTGCACTTTCCCGGTTTAAAACCAAAAATATAGTAAATTGGGTTTCACAAACATCATGGTGTTTGAAACGATCCCATTTGTTAATTTGTAGTTCT
The DNA here is from genome assembly GCF_005190385.1 of Monodon monoceros. Lineage (NCBI taxonomy): Eukaryota > Metazoa > Chordata > Mammalia > Artiodactyla > Monodontidae > Monodon > Monodon monoceros. The sequence continues at coordinate 38,584,066 of NW_021703772.1, forward strand.
GGGACTATACCTTTTTTAAAAAAACAAAAACAAAAACTAAGGCTTGTTCACATTTCCCTAGGCAGCTAGTATAACAGTATGAGTGTCCTGAAAGACCCAAGGACTTCTGTTAAAGCTGGTGCATTTTGGATAGATGGCATTGATACTGTACCCTTGGGAATACCACCTGGTAAATGCACTGATATAATAGATTTGTAGTAGTATGTGAAAATTTTACCTTATAACAATATCAAAATATTTAAGCCATACATTTATGGTTATAGTACAGTTTTGAGATGATTAAATTCATCCAGTATTTGGCCCCTGTCTTAGAAGAAGACATCTGTGTCAGAGTCAAATTCTGTGACATTTGACTTGGCGTGGGATTGTAATTTAAGGCAGTTACCTGGAGACCCCTTTTGCAGGTGCCATGATGGAATAGGCCAATTTATTTCCCTGGAGAGTGGCATGCAGTTCTACTTCAGGGCTAAGGTCTCACCCTCAGCATATTGGAACATTAATAAGCAAAATCTGGATAGCATTAAAATTTTCCAGGAATAAACAGGGGGCCTTTCTTCATGAGCTAGCCTGAGCGTTATTACCAGAGATCGGTGATGTAATGGTACTTACCCATCTTTCATGGCACCACTTTGGCAATGATAGCAGTTAATTTAAATCCTCTGTTTGAGGATTTAATATTAGCCCTGCTTTTCTAGTGAGGAAATGAGTAGAGGTGAAGCTGCGTAATTTCTCTGAACTTATATTTGAAATCACATAGATAAGGGGTTAACACCGAGCAATTCTATTCTTGTTTAATAGTTACCTTGGATGCTGGGTCCCAGTCTTCATTACCAGGTTAAAATATCATTCCGTTCATTAAGCCTTGCTAAAAATAGGGCAGAGTGTACACTAATAATTGAGGGTGCTTCATCCTATGTGTCTTCTTCCCATTTCTGTCCCTTCCAGGGGAAGGCTGCCACCCACACCCTGGGCCCTCAGAGGATGCTCAGTGTTGCTGCTGATTTTATTTTTCTGTGAGGAACACTCATGTGTGTAATGCTGGCAGAGTGCATGGGCTTGTGGCTTTTCCAAAGTCATAGTTTTTCTCTGAGCCCAGGGGGATTGCATCTGCAGCATATGACGATGTGAAGCTTGGCCACCCTCCCTGTACTCTGTCATAATGAGAAGCTGTGTCTTACTGCTTGGTCCCACTGGCTAGCATTAAAGTGGGGAACCAGGCAAGCAGCTCAGCTGGAGGCTCTGGAGAGCTATGAAAATACCATTTAGTTTGTATACAGAAATGTGTGACCTCATGTGAGGTCTCTGGTAGAGCTTCGAGAGCATTTTCTCACTTTCTGAATTTCTCTTCACCCTTCTTTTGTTTCTTTCTCTCCTCTTTCTTTCTTTCCTTCCTCCCTCCCTCCTCTTTCTTTTTTCCTTTTTCTCTTTCTCCCTTCCTTCCTTCCTTTCTCTCTCTCTTTTTCTTCCTTCCTTCCCTTTCTTTCCTTCCTTTCCTTTCTTCCCTATTTCTCTCCCCCCGTGCCCCCGACCCTTACAGAATAACAAAAGGCTGCAGTAACTGAGGTCTGGGTTGGATTCTGCCCCCCAAAGAAGTCAACCATCACAAGGACTGTGGTGCCAGAATCTGGATCTGGGATACCATCACACCTTCTATAAAATTTACAGGAGGGCTTCCCTGGTGGCGCAGTGGCTGAGAGTCCGCCTGCTGATGCAGGGGACGTGGGTTCGTGCCCCGGTCTGGGAAGATCCCACATGCCGGGAGCGGCTGGGCCCGTGAGCCATGGCCGCTGAGCCTGTGCGTCCAGAGCCTGTGCTCCGCAAGGGGAGAGGCCACAACAGCTAGAGGCCCGCGTACCACAAAAAAAAAAAAAAGAAAAGAAAAGAAAAGAAAAAAAATTTACAAGAATTGCCATGTGATATAGGTGGGGAAATTATAGATGCTGCGTTTGGTATTGGTACGCGATAGGACAGAGCAGTATGATAGAAGACAGCTAGATCTGAAGTGATTCAGGGATTTGTCTTCTTATGTTTTGAGAGTTTCTTCTTTTTACTCCTTTTACTAGCCTTTTATTTTCTCCTTTATTTTTTGAAATATCTTCCTCTGTCACATTTTTGATCATTTTTTTCTTCTTAAAACTCCGTTTTTCAATTTTTAGTTGGTTTTTAAAACCTTGGCTCTTATTGTGGTAAGCCGTCTCCTTCCTTTCCTTATTATCAACTCTCTGGCCACTTCCCTTCCCAGTCTCTTTTCCCGACGCATCGTCCTCATTGTCCCGTTTTGTGCTCACGTTCTCTGCTCTCTGTCCTTGGCCTCATCCCTTTTCTCTAAGCCACCCTTTCTGGAGCCCTCCCCTTCGATGCTTCACAGGTACCTCTCACTCCACATGTCCCCAGTGGAACTCAACATTTTTTCTTTTTCAACTGCTTTTACTTTTGTGATCCTGCTTTTCAGAAACCTGGGAGTTGTCTGGACTCTTTCTCCTCCGGGTAACCACACCCAGTGACTCACCACACCCTAATGGCTCTTCCTCCTTAATAACTGATAACTGACCTCTCTCTTCTTCTACCCTCTCCACACCCCGTGCTGGCTTGAGTTAGACCCGCATCACCTTTGACTTAGAATCCTGCAATAGAGCCCCTTACAGCTTCCAGTCTTGTCGCCCACCCAAAGAATAGCCAGAGGACTGTGTACCACATTGAATATATAACTTTCGTGCTTGAATCCCTCAGTCACTCCCATCGTTTTCACAATGAAGTTGAAACTCTTGAGGGTACATTCAAAGCCCTCTATGTTTTGCCTTCCTTATGCCTTATCAGCTTCCTGAGCTGCTGTTCTGCCACACACTTCTCCAGTCCACCAAACATGTTCACACATGCACACACATATGGGCACACACGGAGATGCACAAATACACACTCTCACTGTACCTTCCCTTGCAGATGAACTCTGCCATTCCCTGAACATGCTGTTGTCTTATTCCTTTCTTTTTGTTTGTTGATTTGGTTTTGGCGACACATTGCTCCTCCTGATTGCTCTTCCTTTGCTTCTTTACCTGCCCGTCTTCTTGTGGTCCTCCTTTTTTTTTGTTTTTATTTTGCACTACGCGGGCCTCTCACTGCTGTGGCCTCTCCCGTTGCGGAGCACAGGCTCCGGACGCGCAGGCTCAGCGGCCATGGCTTACGGGCCCAGCCACTCCGTGGCACGTGGGATCTTCCTGGACTGGGGCACGAACCCGTGTCCCCTGCATCAGCAGGCGGACTCTCAACCACTGCGCCACCAGGGAAGCCCTTGTGGTCCTCCTTTAAGACTCAAAGTAGGCACCATCTCTTTTGGAGGAAGTGACCTAACATTTTGAGTGTTATTCTGTGCTTCGGTGCTCCCATCACAGCTCTGTTGTAACATTTATCATTCTGTCCTGTAGTGATTTTTGTACTTGTTTGCTTCTTAACTGGACTAACTCTAAATTAATTGAGGTCACACATCTCTTCATTCGTTCACTCATTCAACAAGTATTTGAGTGCCTTCTATGTGTGAGGCATTCGTCTAGATGCTGCTTTATTTGTAGTTCTAGGCCATGTACCAAAAGTGTAGTGAATGGAAAATAGTAGGATATCAGTAAATATCAGATTGCAATCTGGAAAAACATTTTCATTTTCAGAAAAGAAAATGTTCTGGATTAATGCGCCAAACTGTTAGCAGTGCTTAAGTTTGTGGGATTACTGGTTATTTACACTTTTTTTCTTTACCTTTCTTATTTGCATTGAGCATGTGTTACATTCACAATCAGGGCAAAAGCCTTTAAAATGATAAAAAAGAATTAAAATTACAAGGGAAAGTCATCATCAGTTATCTATTTTAAATGACAGAAGCAGATTACAAAATAATATATACAGGAAGAACACAGTTTTGCTTTATGTATGTTGAAAAAGAGGGCCTTAGTAATAAACCCTCGAGTGTACAGTCAAGCGATCTTCAACAGGAGTGCCAAGGCTACACAGTAGGGAAAGGACAGTCTTTTTTTTTTTTACAAATTGTGTTGGGAAAACTAGATATCCACATGCAAAAGAATAAGGTTGGACCCTCACCTTACACCATATATCAAAATTAACTTAAAATGGATTAACAGCTTAAATGTGAAGTCCTAATATAAACCTCCTAGAAGAAAACATAGAGGAAGAGCTTTATGACATTGGATTTGGCAATGGTTTTTTGGATATGACACTAAAAGCACAGACAACAAAAGCAAAAATGGACAAGTGGGACTACACCAAACTTGGAAAGCTCTGTACAGCAAAGAAAACAACAGTGAAAAGACAGTCTATAGAATGGGATAAAATGGCCTGATCTTTTTTTCCAGAATTTTCTTGTCTGCTTCTCCTGTTTCTCCTTACACATGTGGTTCTCAGTCTTCACTGTGTATTAGAACCATCTGGGAAACTTTTAAAACAAAAGAAAACATTACAGATGCCCAGGCCCCATCCCAGAGGCTTTCAGTTTTAATTGGCCTGAGGAAAGCCTGGGGTCATCTGTTCCTAAATCACCCCAGCTGATTTTTATTTGCAGCCAGGATGAGAGCCCTGCCTTACATCCTGTGCTTTGTACAGGAAGGAATGTCTCATACTTCTTTGGACTCATTGATCCTAGCACAGAACCTAACAAAATATCAAATAATTACCACTTCAAAATTTGGAGATTAGTGACTAAAACTGTCTGTTAGGGAAGGGAAATGCAATGGCTCCAAATGCCATTTCAGAGCTGTAATGTGATTGGCCTTCTTGCTAGAATCCCTGTGATATTTTAATCCAGAAGGAGTGTGGGTTTGTTACTAAGAAATAGCTTAACAGTGATATCCATAATTCTTCATGATCATCACCCAGTTCAGGATCTGTGCTTTCCACAACTGCATAGACTACCAGATGCAAACAGTTGGTCTCTGCTGTTCAATTTATAAGGAGAGATTTACAAAACTAATGAATAATAGCTACATCCAGCAAGTGCTTCCTGTGTATTGTTTAAAACCATTACATGAAGCACCTTACACTCACTATCTCATTTAATCCCCACAAAACCCTGTGAGTTAGATGCTATTACCTCCTTTTACAGTTGAGAGGCTGAGTGCCAAGCCCTCACAACAGGTGTCTGCTATCTAATGTCGGATGATGGCGATAGGACACTGTAGAGTCAAAAAATGGAATGGTGGGGTTTTTGAAAGTTAGAATTTGCATACATTCTTTGGAAAACTAGGTTATCAAGAACAACAGGCCTAATATCTCATTTTTGCTTCAAAGAAAGAGTTATCTTTTGAGGCTAAAATTAGCTTAACAGCTGCATAGCACGGGAAGATCAGCTCGAGGCGTGGGATAGGGAGGGTGGGAGGGAGGGAGACGCAAGAGGGAAGAGATATGGGAACATATGTATATGTACAACTGATTCATTTTGTTATAAAGCGGAAACTAACACACCATTGTAAAGCAATTATACTCCAATAAAGATGTTAAAAAATATTAAAAAATAAAATTAGCTTAAAAAAAATCTTCTAGTTAAGTACTTACTGATTTTAGAAGAGTAATTAGTAGCATTCTGCCATTTTGTCCCCTAACAGGTAATGAAGGGGTTTGTAACTGAAGGGCTTCTTGTAATGATCTGTTGATTTGCATACAAGGCCTGTTTTGTGAAGATGAGCATCTGGCTGACTGCTGAACTGGCATGAAACTTTAAAAGTGTCAAAAACATCTAGGGACTTCCCTGGTGGTCCAGTGGTTAAGACTCCACGCTTCCAATTCAGGGGGCATGGGCTCTGACTGCCGTGCAGCCAAGAAAAAAAAAAAGGAAAGAACATCTATTTAGCATTTACTAAGTGGCATGTACTGTGCTTAAGTACTTCACATGTGTTATTTTATTTCATCCTTACAAAGACCCAGTGGTGTGGGTACGGTTACCACTATCTGGCCAGTGAAAAAGCCGAGGCCCAGAGAGGTTGAGGGCTTTGCCTAGAGCCACATAGCTCATAAATTGCAGAGCTGGGACTCAAACGAGGGCTGCCAGTCTTCAAAACACATGTTTTAAACCACTATATTAGATTGTAATTCAACATATATTCATATGTTAAGAAGGCCTTGAGTTTGGAAATGGAGAACAAAATTGTAAACTCATTGGGTCTCTTCCTTTGTGAAGGCAGGGATTATTTTTTATACTGTGAAAGGTGGAAATAATCTATTATTAAAAAAAGGCTTTGACCCTTTGATTAAGATAGCTTTGAAGGTCTTTTAAATAGCTAGGATTTTATGAAAATTGAGACCTAGTGAATATACAAGATTATTATTTGCACAACAATAAGAGAATTTGGGCAGATTATTTTCTTTAAAAGTACCTCACTTACCCTGAGACCAAGTATCTGACAACATATCTGTGACAAGAAGCATGCCTGGGTTTATACCCTGGATCCACCTCCACTAGCTGTAAAATGGGGGTTCTTTTACTTACCCCCTAGGGCTTTTGCAAGGATTTAAGGGGTTAGTACTTGCAGAACACTAGGCAGTGCTGGGCACACAGTTCACCCTCAGCACACTCAGCTTTTAGAGAATGTGGAGGACAGAGAAGGCCTTTGTGAAGCCAAAGTATATGTCCCAGAGTTCATGCGTTAAAATAAAAGCACATAAGAGCGTGAGGGCCATAGGTGTGACATGAGACTCGATCGATTGGCACCTCTAAGTTTGGAACAGTGATGACATATCTAATTATCTAGTTTCTCACTGAAAAGCAAAAGCAGCACCCTAGAAAAGAAAGTGGATGGTTGGCTGTCTGAAAACAGGCTCAGAGGCAGCAGACACAGAAAAATAAAAAGTGCAGGAATTCCAGAAGCAAAATAGTTTGAGGTTATCTAATGTACGGACAAGCAATTCTGAGTAGGCCTCTTAGAAGAGACAGGTGTTAACACATGCTGCAGTTGAAGGACCACATTTTAGGTAGAGTGGTTCTGGACCATTAACTTGGGAAATGCTAGGTAAAAGAGGAATTGGTTTGTCTAATTTCCTTGTAATGTTGTCAGGTATACAGGAAAGGAAAAGAAAGAAGGCCTTGTCTGCTATCTTATTAAAATAGTAATATTTTCTCCTGATTGCAGATTAATTATTAGTTATAGAAAAGCACAAGAGGATAATAAATTAACCTACCCTTCTACCACTTGTCTGGTATGTATCCAGACAGTCCTTTTTTAAGGAATACACACATACATATACATACACACACACGTATAATATATGTGTATGTATATAAAATATACATTTAAAAGGATATATGTATATTATATGTATATAGATATATATTATGCATATTAAAATATATTTAATATATAAAATATATTTTAGGAATATATAAGCAATATATGTATGTATATAACATACAGTAAATATATATACACATACATATGTAAACATGTAAATAAATATATATTATATAATATGTAATTGGGAATATATATGTACATTTTATATGTATGTATATAAAATACACATTTTCAGAAATATATACATATATATGTATATTATGTTTAAAATATATATGATATATAAAATATATATTTAAGGAACATATATGTACATTTACATGTATGTATATAAAATATACATTTAAAAAGAAACATATATACATATGTATGTACATATAGTAGTCACTGGAGGTTATGTCAAAGCACCCATAAAAAATCCTTTGGATCAATCATAAAAGGGAGTGTAGGAGATTTTTTGTGTGTTACATGGGAAGAACTTTTTATGCACATTAAAGTTGGAGAATACTGAGCCAACAGGTTCCCAGTTGCCCACCCAGAAACTGACTTGCCTTCAAACTGACTTGCAGGAAAGCCTGCCTGGGCAGCTGGGAACCTGTAGGCTTTGTGACTGGAATGAAGGCTGCCCATGCTGTGTGCTGTACAGAAGCTCTAGGATCTAGTCATGGAAAGTAGCTCATTCCTTCCCCTTTACCTCTCCTTTCATTCCTGTTTCCTACTCTTTCTTTCAATATGGTTGCACAATTTATCAGTTATAGTCCGTGGTTCATTAGATTTGATGCTTATTAATTTTCTGTCCTTAAATTACTACGTATGTGTAACTAACACATGAAAGATACTGATGAAAAATTAAGTGCTGTCAAGATGGATGAAGCATCGATGTTGTTCAGGTCTGGTTTGTATAAACCCTAGCCTAGAGCCTGGCACAGAGTAGGTATGTGTTATGGGCTGAATTGTGCCCCCTTCAAAATTCACATGTTGAAGTCCTAACCCCCATTACCTTACAGTGGACTGTATTTGGAGATAGGGTTTTTAAAGAGATAATTTTGTTAAAATGAGGTCATTAAGGTGGGCCTTGACCCATATGACTACTATCCTTATAATAAGAGGAGATTAGGACACAGTCACACACAAAGAAAAGACCAAGTGAAGACGAAGTAGAAGGTGGCCATCTACAAGCCAAAGAAATTGGCCTCGAAAGAGTGAACGCTGCTGCACCTTGATCTCAGATTTCTATCCTTCAGAATTGTGAGAAAATAAATTTCTGTTGTTTAAGCCACCTAGTCTGTGGTACTTCGTTGTGGCAGCCTAGCAAACTAATACAGTATGTCACAAACATTTGTTGAATTAATGATTGTCTTTTGAATTCCTCTGCTGACTTTTAAAAATTGTAATGGTTGCTGAATGACTTTAACTGGGTTGTGACATTTTCTTGATAAAACTTTTCGATATGGTGAGGCAGTGACCTTGCTTATTCTAGAAAAGTATAAATATACCTTCCAAGTGGGGATCTAATTAGGAAGCGGTAGAGAAATAGATGCTGTCTCACTGAAGGCCCTTTACATAGGCTTTAGGTTGCTGAACTTTGTGCTTCAAAGACCCTCCCCTGTGTTCAAGTTTAATATACATTTCATTGATATGTTTGTACTTCTTTTCCTCCCTGAATTTTTTCAGGCTACTAGCCTGCTTGTATTTAAGGATAGTTTTTCCTAAGGTCAGTGGCTTCAACTTGGAAACCTTAAATTGAAGTGTAATAAGAATTAATTTTATTCCTAAAGGCATTGCCTTACATCTTAGGTCTTTTAAAATACACATTAATGCAACTGTGAAATAGGTACCTAGACAAAGGAAATGACAGGCATTTAAAATAATATGTGAAAGCACTGATTTCTTTTCCTGACTTTGCTTATGAATTTGTTATATCTCTTAATTTCTTGAAAAATGAGAGTGAGGTGAGAGTGATGTCCTCAGGTTTCCGGTGTGTTCTGAATGTCTTTCCAGTTGGTGTTGGCCCCTGAGACTGTGCTGTCCTCCTCTGCTCCAGGGAGCATCTCCATGTTAGGTAGTTACCTATTGTGCTCATGCAGCTGATACACTGGCCTGTGGGCTCCTTGATGGTGACGATATTGTCCTATTGGAATTGCAGATCTCCCTTGACTCTACCAAGTGGCTTCCATGTAATAGGTGCTGGCTGTGCACTTGAATGAGCGAATGAGGCACTTGGCAGATGTGAAAATACTTTTGGGTCACCTAAGTGAGTCACTTCGTAAATTGCTTCTTAAAGATTCTATATAGTAGCCAAGTTGCCTGAAATAGTTTAGAAGTGTTATACAATTACAGATGCTCTGAATAATTTTAGGTTAAGATAAAAATGAGGTTCTTTAAACTTGGAAGGTTAGGCAACCAACCTAAAGACACCTTGCAAGCTTACCTGGATTGAGATTTGTGAAGAACGTGCAAGGTAATGCTATACTTACAATTAAATATTTTAAAAATGAAACAAATTTAACTCAGTGCTCATAAGTTCATCTTTCATACTCTCTAATAGCAGCCATGCTTGCTGTCAAAATAATATGAAAACAGAGTGTGAGTCAAAAATGATGCCATTGTTGTAATATATAAATTGCTTATTTACGGATACATTTTGCTCTGGCCAAGTCTTAAAAGACAATAATAAAACCTTCTTTAATCAGCTGATATAACTGATAATCAGATATCCCTAGTGTTCTCATTATATCCTCAGCTTACGTATTGGGGATCTAATATATATACCATGTAAGATATTGCTAGGAGGTAAGACACCACAATTTTGTAAAAATATTGCCATACTTATGGGACATCATTCATAAATATTAAATTTACAACTCTAGAATGAAGGCAGAGTGAATATTATCTTTAGAGATGGGGAAATTGATGCCCATTGAGATGATGATATGCTCGAGTACATTGGCTAGTAACTGACAGAACTGGAATCTGAACTCCCATTTCTGTTTTTAGTTCCATGGTCTTTCCACCAGTTCCACCTTTCTAAAATAAATGGCATATTTATAAGGAAAATGGCTCCTAGGTTTAATCTGAGTGGAGTTATAAATACGTGTAATCTCTGCATTAATATTAGTGTTCAGCACTATAACAAACACCAATAGTTCCTAAATTTTCAAGACAGAATTTAACTTAGAGAAAATAATAACTTGTATAATAATGAGATTTTAATTTATTTTATATTAAAATAAATGTACTTTATAATGTCTTGTGCAAGAGGATCTACCAACCTGTGAAAACCTGTGCACTTCTTAAATACTGCCATGTAACCTGGATGCTTAATAACAAAAAAGCTTAGTTCACACAGTTGTCCTTTATTAGACCTGAAGACTGAACTAATGAAAGCCACCAAAAAAAGTTTTCTGTCTTGGTACAAACTTCCAGAATTCTCTCCCAGTGGAGTCACAAAAGGTGTACTTAATTCCTCTAGCAACGTGTAACAACACATTTGAAATGTTGTCTACCAGGAAAGCCCATTAGGGACTCATTGCCCAGGGTTTTTATCAGGACTGGTCACGTCGGCATCCTCTGCTTGGCATGTACTGAAATCCCAGACTCCCAGGAGGAAGGCAGGTTGTCAGCATAAACAGTATTGTTTGCATAAATAATTTTGACAAAGTGAGCCATTCTAATCAGGAAATGATGGGAACCTCCTGAAATCCAAGTTTCAATGTACCAGCCAAGGGGCCAACCTTGTAAACTCACCTTTCAAAGGACAGCACTCTCAGGACTGTAAGGCTGACTCTTTCTTCACCCAAGATATATTTCAGCACAGGGAAGAAAAATAACTTTCACTTCCATTAGACATATAGCTGGAGGAATGTGAAGCTGGAGCTGTAGGCAACCCATATTGCCTTCACTAAAAAGTGTATCATCTTGGGATTGACCCAATAGAAGAAAAAAAAGAGAGATGGAGAAAGAGAAACCACATTCTGCTGAGCCCCTAGATACAGCCATACCTGCAGCTCAAAGCTTCCCTGGGTGCTTGTTTTGTGAGTCAATAAATTCCCTTGTTTTATCTAGAAAAAAAAGTTTTTTGTTCTAAAGTTTGTGGAAATGCCAAATGGAAGATGTTAGTTATTATTATTATTATTTATAAATTTATTTATTTATATTTTTTATTTTTGGCTGCGTTGGGTCTTTGTTGCTGTGCACGGGCTTTCTCTAGTTGCGGTGAGTGGGGGCTACTCTTCGTTGCAGTGGGCAGGCTTCTCATTGCGGTGGCTTCTTTTGTTGCAGAGCATGGGTTTCTAGATGCACGGGCTTCCATAGTTGTGGCACACGGGCTCAGTAGTTGTGGCTTGCAGGCTCTAGAGCACAGTCTCAGTAGTTGCGGCTCACGAACTCAGTTGCTCCACGGCATGTGGGATCTTCCTGGACCAGGGCTCGAATCTGTGTCCCCTGCATTGGCAGGTGGATTTTTTTTTAAATAACATTATTATTATTTTTTTTAACTTATTTACTTATTTATTTATCTTTATTTTTGGCTGCATTGGATCTTCATTGCTGCCTTGGTGGTCTTTCTCTAGTTGCAGTGGTCTTTCTCTAGTTGCAGTGAGCAAGGGCTAGTCTTTGTTGCGGTGCACAGGCTTCTCATTGCGGTGGCTTCTCTTGTTGCACAGCACAGGCTCTAGGCGTGCAGACTTCAGTAGTTGTAGCATACAGGCTCAGTAGTTGTGACTCGCAGGCTCTAGAGTGCAGGCTCAGTAGTTGTGGCGCATGGGCTTAGCTGCTCTGTGGCATGTGGGATCTTCCTGGACCAGGGCTTGAACCCGTGTCCCCTGCATTGGCAGGCGGATTCTTAACCACTGTGCCACCAGGGAAGTCCCTGTTTGTTATTATTTAAACATTTGGGCTTATAACTCCTTAGAAATGGTCTTTATCTTAAAGGAGCTTGTGGCATAAAAGGGAAGATAAAAAAAGCACATGAATGCATTTTAGTATAATGACATTTAGTATAAATAAATGATATGGTGGGTAAAGGGGAGATATGGAATGAAATGTTTGTTCTCATTTTAAAGTCTTTATGGAGGATGTATGTCTTGGGCTGAGTTGTCGAAAAATCTTATGGCAAAAGTGAGATGGTTTAGGGTAGTGGTTAAGGGTAGGTGCTCTGGAGTCTGACACCTTGGATTTAAATCCTGGCTCTACCCCCTACTAGCTATGTGACCTTAGATGTGTTACTTAAATCCTTTGGGCCTCAGTTTTGCCATCTATAAAATGGGACAATCAGTGGTACCACTCATGGGGCTGCAAAGATTTAAGGCATCAATACGTACAAAAAACGTAGAATAGCGCTTGGTGCATAGTAGGTGCTCAGAGAGTGGTAGTTACATGCGACCGCTGGGGATAGAATTGTGGTGTGGAACAGAAATTTGGGAAGCCAAGAGCAGGTCCATGTTATCAGGTGGTGGTGACAATAACTCAGTTCCCAGGAAGACTGCTGACTTGTTTCAAGTCTTATAGAATATTGGAGAGAGTCAGACCAACCTGGGCTCATACCTTGTCCTGCCATTTACCTGACCTTCAGTTTCCTTGTAGGTTATTGTGTGACCTTAAATAAGATAACCTGTAATTCAGCTCAACAGATATATATTGAGTGTCTTCTGTGTACAGCCAGTTTTTTAGGAGCTGAGGTTATAAAGAGAATCTCGCTTTCTGTCCTGGAGGAGTGTACAGTCTAGTGGTATCAAGTCTGTATCACTGCTTAGGCAGAAAGTAGGTAAAAAGCTAGTGTGGTACCCAGCATGTAGGAGACCCTCAGTGAATGTTATCCTTCCTTCAGTACTGCCTTTATCCAAAGGATCTCCGGAAGAGCAGATTAGTGCTAGGCTTGCCATGCATCCCTTTAGGGCAGGGGTCAGCAGGCTTCTGTAAAGGGCTAGGTAGTAAATATTTTAGGCTTTGTTGGCCATATTGTGTCTTCTGCAATTAATTAACTCTGCTGTTGTAGTGAGAAAGCAGCCATAAACGGTATGTATACGAATGCGTGCAGCTGTGTATCAGTGAAGCTTCATTTACAAAAGCAGGTGGCTAGGAGATAACTGAGGTAACCTGACTCTGTCAGGACTGGATTGAAAATGGACAGGCCTGTGGGGAATCTGGATATTGACCATTGTCCTTGACACGCTTTATTTCTAGTGTGTCAGTTCATGAAAACATGCCTGAAGAAGGAAGGAGTTCTGGTTTTGAAAGAAGTCAGATGTGTTAACATGCCCTGAAACAGGATAAAACTGGGACATTTGGGAAGTGAGAGTGGGGCAGTGGTTGAGCCCCACAGAGGGGTGGTGTAGAGTCTACTGTAAACATGTTGGCGTTTCAACCACATTATAGAGGTTGGAGTGAAGGTAAAAGAGGATGTTTTTTTTCTATGTATGATGGGTGAAATGGGTTGAAATGACAACCCAGATATTTGAATAAATGTCATTGATTCATAGATGTTGAATTCCAAATGGACCTTAGAGATTGGGTGGTCCAGTCTTGTTTCAGTGATGAAGAAATTGAGGCCCGGAGAGGGGCAGTGACTTGATCAACTTTGATCCTCCTTTTAGTGCTTGGCTGGCTCTTGAACCCAAGTGTCTAGATCTCCTTTCCTCTATGTGTCGTTCAGCAGCACAATGCCTAGAACTTTAGGAAAGACTGAAATGATGTTTTGATCCCCATCACTAAAATGCTACTTCTCTAAGTTACAGCTGTCCCCTTCTTTCTAATATAGTGTTTCCATAGCCAGTGAAGTGGGCTGAGGACAGGATTAGGTTGATTTTCTTTTGAGACCACCCTTTTGCCTGTAATACAGTTGGGGCAACTTTTTGCTAGGGCGCCTAACAAACACTTGTCTTTATGTACCATGGCCATTAGATTCATTGTAATGGAGTTTCCAGGACAGGTAAAAATGTAGGCCCAAACAGGTTCCAGCTTGCCGGATGCTGAGCTGAAGTCCTACTTTTGTGCAAGCTGTGAGTCTGTGATTTTATTTACAAAGGTTTATGTCAGTCTTTTTCAGTTTCCTGGAAACACTTCGGTCTCTAGATGTATTTTTGTAGCCTTGGCTGCATTCCAGGATGGTCGTTTAAGGTGGGTCAGCCTTGAACAAAAGTGGTTGATAACTCAATTTTATACCTAAATTCCAGAGAACAAAGAGGGGAGCAAGGAAAAGGAACTGAAGAATTATTCTAGCTCAGCCAGGGCAATCTCACTTTAGCATGATGCAGTCTCTAAAGCCTGAGCAAAGCATCATCTAGGGCAGAATTCCTAATTAAATGAATGAACTCAGCAGATATTGGACTGTTTACCATGTAGCATTTGAAAATATGCTGGACTCTGTGCCAATAAGTTATTAATATTAACATTATGACTTATTTCACAAGATGTTAGACTAATACCGTATAACTCTTGCACATGCAACTTAAGGCAACTGATACACATTATACTATTATTAAATTTATAATGGTATTAGCAGTCATTTTAGTATTCAGTTTAGTAGTCATGAGGCATTTGTGGTTAATGGTTATTGTGAAAATAGTGTCAGTGACTATGGGTTCACCTGCTTTAGACACAGGATGGACATCTGCATCTGGGAGTTTTATTTCTAATGTTTAAAATCATACCTTTAGAGCTGGAGGAATTTTCAGAGATCCTATAATCCAGCATCCTCATGTTACAGATGAAGAAGCTGGGGGCCTAGAGAGGTTAAATCATCTACCTGGAATCCTGTACATCTAATTAGTAGCAGAACTATGACAGACAGCCCAGGTCTATTCTTAAGAAGGGAGGAATAATTAGAATTTTTTTTTTTCCTTTTGGGATGGGAGAAGATTTTACGAATGCTATCACTTTCTCTACACTAGTTTCCTGAAGTCAGTCTTTGTATACTGTTTTCTCCAGATCCTGACATGTAAACCAGCTTTACTCCTTGCTTCTAAGTATTATAAAAAAAATCAGGAGGGATTTTTGTAGTGCCTACACGTGCAAAGCACCAAGTAAGTAGCCTTGGTGAAATCAGTAAGGCAGCACTGATCTTAAGGATTTACAAGGAGCCTTGCCCTTCTCTACCCTGAAGTGGAGAAAAGGTCAAGATGACAGCAGACAGTGAAAAATTTCAGACTTGAAACGTGGTTCTGTAGCCTGAAGGCAGTGAGAAGCAGCAAACAGTGAAATTGTTTGTTGGATCCCAGGACATACAACACAAGCCTGGAGTGGAAGAAGAAGCATGGGTTTGCCATGGCCAGGATTGGAAGGGCAGGGCCTGGGTCCTGCTGGGGCAAATTAGGGCACGAATGTATGAATTGAAAAAGGTTTACTCGAAGAGATTTAGCTGAGGAGATGAACCAGCACCCTTTTTAGGAGAATCCTTGATTCTTGAGACTATACTTTTCATGGGGCGGTAAAGGAAAGGAATCGGGATCTGTGAATTTGGCAGCTGGGAGCAGAGGAACAGAATAGGGAGGATGGTGGATGGGAATGGTGAGCTCCCATTAGGTGATGTCCTGCAGGCATCTGGTTGGGCAAAAGGAGTAATCTAGTCCAGAGTAACTGAGCTGAGTCCAGTCAATAGCAAGGTGTTAAAAAGGTTCCTCATCACCTCAGTAGTAATAAAAATGGAATAGATGGTTACTGTGAATCAGGCACTGTATCAAATGCTTTTTCATGGTATTGTTACATCTCATAATCCTCCAACAACTTAATGAAACAACTGCCATTATTATTTCCTGTGTTAGAGATGAGAACATGCAGCCATTGGATCTTACTCAAAGTTTTGTTGCCCAGTCTCAGAAGAGATGTCTGAAACCAGGAAGTATGATCCCAAAGCTTGGACCCTTAACCATTATGCTTTTATGCCTCTTTAACTGTAACTACAATGCTATGATCACATCTAGAAAATGAACAGATCCTTAATTTCATTAAATATCTTGGTCTCATAAATGTTATAATATCTTTCCCCCATAAGGATCCAAAAACTTCCACACAAGGCCCACGTATTGCAGTTGGTGGATATGTCCTTTAAGTCCCTTTTAATCTAATGAGTGCTCTTCCACCTATTTTTTTTAAATAAATAAATAAATTTATTTATTTATTTATAGCTGCATTGGGTCTTTGCTGCTGTGCGCGGTGTTTCTCTAGTTGGGGCGAGCAGGGGCCACTTTTCGTCGCGGTGCACGGGCTTCTCACTGCAGTGGCTTCTCTTGTTGCGGACCACAGCCTCTAGGTGCGTGGGCTTCAGTAGTTGTGGTGCACGGCCTCAGTAGTTGTGGCGCATGGGCTCAGTAGTTGTGGCTCAGAGCACAGGCTCAGTAGTTGTGGCGCATGGGCTTAGTTGCTCCGCAGCATGCAGGATCTTCCCAGACCAGGGCTCGCACCCGTGTCCCCTGTGTTGGCAAGTGGATTCTTAACCACTGCACCACCAGGGAAGCCATCTTCCACCTATTTTTTTCTTGTAGTTTAATTTTGGAAGGAATCAAGATATTTGTCCTATTAGAGTTTCTCACAGTCTGGATTTTGCTGACTGCATTCCTCATGGTTAGTTTAATATGGCCCTCTGTCCCCCGTATTTCTTGTAAATTGGTAGTTGGTTCTGGAGGCTTGAATAGATCTAGGTTGATTTTTTTTTTTGGCAAGGCTACTTGGTACTTTCAGAGGAGGTGGTGTGTTCTCATATGATAGATTCTGAAAGTCTGTAGGAAAAGGAACATGTAACTCCAAGGTGCTATCAGTTTTCTTGGGGAAAATGTTCCCACTACTTGATGGAAAAGGTCTGGAAAACCTTTACCCCACCCCACTAGGCTGGGTTGAATGCTTTTCTTTTGTGCTTCCATGGCAAATGGTTCCATAGCACTTACCAAACTAAATTTTCCATTTCTGTGTCTATCTTCCCCGTTTCAATGCACACTCTTCAGGGGACTGTGTAATTCTCGAATTTTGTAACATAGAGCATAACGACTGGCATGTTGGCACATAAGATTTGTTAAATCTATTGAATAAATAAATGAATGGAGATAAATGCGTCCTTGAAGCAGGTTTCAGTCTGTGGTTATTGCTATGGTTGGTCAACTGTCGATGTTGTCAGCGTTTGGGTAGTAGGGCTTGGAAATGAGGAAAACAGGAATGCTTCTTTTAGTTTGATTATGAAATCAATACACATTGTGGAAGTTGCTTAGCCTTTAGAATCCCAGTCTAAAAATAATTGGCTAATTAAAGAGGAACCTTTATTTTCTTGAGGTAAGTTATTAAGTTATAGCTATAGGCAAAACGGGACTGTTGCTTGTTGAAGCTGTGGCATACCCAGTGACATTTAGAAGAAAACAAAAAGCGAGAGAAGCAGGCTGGCTTTATGGGTGTACGGCTAGTTCAGTCACACAAGGGGGGTCCCACAAGAAGGGCTCCATCCTTGAGGTGAAGTGCTTTGTAGTTGCTCTCTTGAAATTCTTGATAATTTTACCTTTGAATTTGTAGTTTATGAAGGTGAGTCCAGTGGGACAGTGGAGCATGTCCAGGAGCATGGAGCCCAGCCTCCCTGGGACAGATACTTGGCAGGCTGCTCCCTCACCTCCTGTACCCTTGTCCAGCCTGGCCTGCTCCTGTCTCAACCATCAAACAACCACTATCCGGCCTGGGAGTCTGGGTGCAGGGAGTGTCAGGGTCCAATAAGCACACCCTGTGGTGTCTTGGTACGAGGCACGGTGGTGGTCATTCCCACCCTGGGCTGACAGCACCACAGTGCTTTCAGCAGGTCACTCAGTGGAGTGAGCCCCTCGCCCACTCCTAATTCAGGTACTGAGTGTGCCCCGACTTGGGGGTTGCAGATCTTTGGGATGCCCTGTCCACTGTGGGTTCGGCACATGCCACATGGCAAGGGGAGATGCCTGCTTGACTTCACTGCCCCTGCCCCAGACCCTGTCAGTCCAGCCAGGGAGGGAGCTGGTGGCAGAGGGAACTTGCTAGCTGGTGGGTTGCACACTTATGCCAAGTTATGGGACAGGGCCCTTGGGTGCCTGTGAGGGTCTGTACTGGCCCAGTGAGTATCTCTGTACTCCAGGGAGTGGATATTAAGTGCCAAATTAAGAAAAACACCTCAACAGGTTGAGGGGAGCGGGGGGAGAGAGAGAGAAGAAAGAGAAAGGATGGAAGAAAGGAAAAATTTTATATTTTAGAATTCTGTGGCACGCGGGCCTCTCACTGTTGTGGCCTCTCCCGTTGTGGAGCACAGGCTCCGGACGCGCAGGCTCAGCGGCCATGGCTCACGGGCCCAGCCGCTCCGCGGCACGTGGGATCCTCCTGGACCGAGGCACGAACCCGTGTGCCCTGCATCGGCAGGTGGACTCTCAACCACTGCGCCACCAGGGAAGCCCCTATATTTTAGAATCTTAATGGCACTTTTATCCCACTTTTTGAACAAGGAGCTCCACATTTTTATTTTGGATTGAGCCCTGCAAATTATGGAGCTGGCCCTGAAGGAAAGGTAGTTAGAAGGCATGTGGAATGAGGGGGAGCTTGGTCATGGTGCAGCTAGCTCTCTCCATGGGGAGGGAGTGTGGCCAATTGACTTGGATTCTTATAGGAATGATGTTTCCTTAGCTGTCTTGTCTGAGGTGCATTTTGTAAGGACACCTAAGTCCCCTTTTCTTTGATTTCAGTACTCACCAAAGCAATCTTACGATTATGACTTGTCTCCCATGAGCTTAGCTATGGGAGAGAGTAGAGTGATCAGGTGAACTTTCAATTTTTTAATACCTAATACTCAATAGTTTTCTAATACCTAATAAAGATAGTTACCTTTTATTGTAAACCAAACTAATTGGCATTGTGATTTTCTATATTGGTCCATAAGCTTGTTTTATGAAAGTCCACCTTTGAAGATGCATCCAAGTCCGTGGAGTGCCACATGTAGGTTTTTGAGTTTGCAAGCCTGAGGGCTGAAACTTGAAACTGAGGGTCAGTTAGTTAATCCTGGAAAGGAGCAAGACCCTGGGATGTCTGTTAGGAGATGGTCTCCTGATTTCCACTGCAGGAGAGTCTGCAACATCCCAGTGTGGCTGGGCACACATGTGTTTATTTTCCCAAAGCATTTATGTTTGGGCACAAATAAAAACAACTGTGATGCTTACTTAGGCCTTGAAGAGAACCAGCGCAACTGCACCTCTTTTGGCAGCACCTAATAAGCTTGTGGCTTCTCAGTGGGATGAAATTAATATATTATTGAAAGGGTCAGGAAGCCAAGCTAAAATTGTAGTATTCTACGTAATTTTAGAGTGGGAAACCAGTTTGTGGTCTTGAAAAGATCTTTTAAAAAACATTTGCTGCCAAACACCTGCTTTACCATATGCCACTAGTGCTTAAGTAATCCTGAAAGCAGGGATGGGTTTCTACAGAAGAGTTTGATTATGAATGCAAAACCTTCCTGAAACTTGTTAATGAAAGCCTTTCAGCATCTACTGACTACAGGTGATAAGGTGATGACTGGAGAGACTGCAAAGAGCTAAAATTAAATCCTTTATTTCCTTCTAATTAAAGTATTTACTCTCAAATCCATATAGAAAACACTTCTTGAGTAAAAGTATTGAATTAGTACCATGCACATTTGTCGTTGTACAACTGTATAACGTACAGGGACCTGGATGAGCTAAGCATGGAGGGCAAACGTGATTAAGGGTCAGACATTTTGCTTACATAGCCAACAGACAGTAGAAAGGATAATTTAGGTAGAATTTATGGTTGTGAGGGACCTCAAGACAAGAATACTTTTTACCTATGTAACTGAAAACTTCAGGGATAGGACTAGGCATTGCGTGGTGTGGTATGGGTGTCAGATAATGTCTCTCACCTTTCAGTTCTGTCCCATCCAGCTTTCCATCCTCCCTCTTCAGTGCTTTTCCCCTTTCCCGAAGAAAAGCCGGGGGCTGGATTCTGACTGAGCACTGTTGCCTAGACTTGTATAATGTGCACATCCCGGAACCCCTCACTGTGGCTGGCAGATCGGATGTGCTGACGGCCCGAGCCTGGAATCCTCTGCTCCACCCTTGGGACCTTGGAGGAGGCCTCATCCAGTTCTGATGGATTGAGACAGTGGGTCCCTCAACAGAAATCAGGCTTTTGTCACCTGTGCAATAATCCAAATACAACATTTTTTTTTTCTCACTACAGTGGTTGAGTACAAGAATAAGTATATTAGGATAGTAAAATACAAAGTATTGTGTGGGGGAGGGAGGATGGAAGGAGAAGGAAATCTAATGTTGGGGTAGTTGGAAAAGCTTTGTGAGCAGGACCTCCAAACTGATTTGGCTAGAAATGTGGAAAGACATTTCAGGCAGAGCCACCTCTTTCATTGGGAGAAACAGGGAAAGCATATAGCTGAGGTGGGAAATGAGTTGGGAAGGAATACACGGATTGGAGAATAGGTATTTTGTGGGGAGTAATGGTTGGTGTGTCAGGAAAAACCTTTGGGGTCGTGTTATGAAAGGTCTCAATGCTGGGTCAAGGTATTTAGTTTAGTAGACAGTAGGGAGTCCTTGAAATATTTCTAAGCATGAGTGATGTACAAATAGAGCTGGGATTAAGACAGACTAGGAGATCAGGTAGCACAGGAGCAGGGAGATGAGTTGAATGAATATATTAGTCCTTCAGGAAAGAGGATGCTAGTGGGGATGGAAAGGCAGGGCAAGATAGAGAAGAAAATATGGATGGGGAGGAAGAGTCAGAGGTAACTCAGAGCTCTGGAGGCAGTTTCTGTTTATAGAAATAAGGTCATTTGGAGAGGGAGCTGGTGGAGGAAGAGATCCTGAGTTTGCTCTTGGAAATATTGAGTGCTGCGTTAATACAGTGTAACGTACTTGGTTAAGCATTGGATGGAGGCTCAGGCAATGGAACAGTGTGAGTAGCTATGGCTCAGTGACCAAGTGACTTTTTTTTTTTGCGGTACGCGGGCCTCTCACTGTTGTGGCCTCTCCCGTTGTGGAGCACAGGCTCCGGACGCGCAGGCTCAGCGGCCATGGCTCACGGGCCCAGCCTTTCCGCGGCATGTGGGATCTTCCCGGACTGGGGCATGAACCCGTGTCCCCTGCATCGGCAGGTGGACTCTCAACCACTGCGCCACCAGGGAAGCCTGACCAAGTGACTCTTAATCAGAGGTAGTCTGGGAAGTGTGTTGGGGCAGTTTTGATTTTGATTGTGCTACTGACACTCGAGACATCCTGCACAAGGAAGAGCTGTTCCACCCAGATGTCAGTTGCATTTCCTGTTCAGAAGATTGAGAACTTACTGACAGTTGCAGTCAAAGAGCATGCAATCCTGTTGGCAAGCATGAATTCTTTCTCCTTATGTTTTTCTGTCTGTAATGGAGTGGTGAATAGTATGCCAAGGACTTTGGGTACTTTGGGGATTTTACTCCCAATTTCCTTTTGAGAGAGACGAGGAAGACATATGGCTGAGATGGAGCTGGAAGCAATATGAAAGGCCCTGGGTTCACTTCCTTATTCTACCACCAATTTATATGTGCTCACAGTGGTCAATTATCTGCACTGTTGCTTCTTTAGTCATTACATAAGAGAAGGAGAGGGTGGCTTTGCACTTGAGTAATAATATTCTAGTGGAATGCGTTTATGCTGTACTATATTGTGGCCAATTCTCAATTATTTGAGGCTGAATTATGTACCCTTCTTTTTGGCCCAGACATTGTGTTGCCTCTTACCAAATGGGGTTCCAACAGGTGCTCTAAGGTGGGGTGTTGCCTGACCCCACCTTTCTCTTGGAATGAAATCCAGTAACCATCAAGTTTGTTATAAGATGGCCCCTCTTCTATATACTACAGTTGAGAGGTCGTCTTTGCCCTAGCTTTGGCTGCTACCTGTTCTTACAGGATGCTGTAAATAAGTTTCTATTTGGCGATACAAATCAGTACAGAATTTCCCAAGAATTGAGAATGTGGCAGTGAAGGCAACTTTCTAGTATCTTAGACTGCCCTGTTCTCATCACAGGGCTGGGTTGCTTCTTTTGGTATGAATTGGGATCTCCTCTGGTACTTCTGGCATAATTTTTTTCTGATACAATTCTTTATGAAGATGTTTATGGGGATTAGGTAAAAAGCAACTGTTGAGAGTAAAGTTAAAATGAATAGTGATAATAACAACAACAATAATTATTACCCCTCGACATACCTTTTTTACCCATTCTGGTTATTGGGTATAAGCAACAGAATGTTCAGTCTTACTTTAAAGAACTTTACAGTCATACCACAGTGACTGCAAAGCTACTGGGCCATATACGATCTTTGTACATTACTGAACGGTCGGAAATATTATGACATTACATACCACCAGCCAGGAGACGTGTCTTTGGAAATGTGTCCATTTTCACAGGAGCCATTGTGAGTTGCACAGGGATTGTAGTGGGATGTTTTATCCTCCCCATTCGGCCTGTCTAAATCTAACTACTCTTCAGAGCCTAGGTCATGTCTCCCCTTTGTCTGGAAACACTTCTGTCACCAAGGAAACTCTGATGTCTCTCTTTAAATTTCTTTATGTTTCTCACAGACCAGTGTCTGAATCACTGGAGACTTTCTTTATGAGTGGAACTTGCGTGCTCTGTGAAGTGCTCAGCTCCTGCAAGACAGGGGTGGTTCCAGCCCTCCCTCCCTTCCAAACTACCAGGCTTGCGGTGGGAGCTTAGCATCTTCCTGTCAGTTTTATTCAGATTTCACTTTAAAGGAGTATGAAACATTCATTCAGATTTTTTGGCAACAAGCATTTGAAAAGAATTAAAGGAAAATCAATTAATAACATACATAGGCTTTGTTTTCAATTATGGCACTGTTGAAAATGAAATCCCCTGGGACATTTGAGGGGATTTTTGAGGATAAATACATTCTTCATCCCATTTAGAATTTTCCTCCTGAAACACTTGAAAGCTGAGAAAGCAGAGAAGGGTTTTCTTTGTTTTAAAAGGCATACAAGATTTCCTATACATGGTCTAACTTGAATAAGGAAATTTAGATTCGGTTTGATGTTTTTCAGTGGTAGCAATTTGATGAGTTAAATAGACTAAAATGCTATTAGAGAACTGCTGGAAAAATACTCATTACAACTTTCTTCCACACATTAAAAATGGTCTATTTTCTCCTTTTCATATATCCATTTAGCTTTTGCTTTTAATGAGCTGAGGACATGATATTATTTCTAACGAGATTTTTTATATTTCCTTCAGGGGGAAAAAACTCAGTCTTTTTCAGTTCAGAATTCCACTTTCCTAAAGCACTCAGATTTTAAGCATGCTTCCTTCTTTTCTGAGTTTATCAGTAACCAAATTAGATAATATGAAACCAGTGAGAGCTTCGGATAAAATGTAAACTAATTATTGTATTTTTTAGATTTTTAGGTGTTTATTGTGTCTTGTGGATTAAAAACACATCTACTTGATAGTTGTTAACTGAGTTTTTTCATAAAGGCTCTGCAAGAAGGATTAGAAAATAATACCCAGTTTGGTATAAGGATGCAGTGAAACACACCCATTTATACATTGATGGTGAGAAGAAAATTTAGGAGATATGATCTTAGAAAGCACTCTTCAGATATGCCCCCTGCTTATCTTATATGTGTCCTTAAGTGATATCTTTTTATAAACTGCATTTATAAGATGTCTCAAATATAAGCAGAAATGAGGCAATGTTAGTGAAATGTTAACCAATCACTGAATATTAACACCTAACATTTTTTGAGAGATAACTTTATGCCAGGAGCTGTTTTGCCCGTATCATCTTACTTATTTTTCCCAACAAATAAATGATAGATGTGCTATTGTCTCCTGCCTTTTTTTTTTTCTGATGAGGAAACTGAGGCACAGAGAGATTGTGCAACGTGCTAAAGTGATAGAGCCAGAATTGGAAGCCAGGTTGCTTGGCTGTAGAGTCACTATACCACACGGGTTTTCCTGTGTCAGGAAAACGTGTTGAGCGGCCCTATGCTAGACAGACATGGTGAAGGACAAAAGTTCCTAGGTTGGGAACATGTGAGACAGGGTATGAAGCCAAGGGCAGAATGACGAGGGTTCTAAGATCAGCCGTGGGTTTACCTAAATGCTCTTCTTCTGTAGCAGCACCTGGGATTGCTTTCTGAAACTGCCCTTCCTCCAGGATGCCGGGGTGGGCGTATGACACAGGCTGGGCCAATCACGGAAGTCCTTGCACCTCTCAGCCCACAGTGACTGGCTCAGAGATGGGCAGATAACCCACCTGAGGCCAATTAGAACTGATAAGTGTTCATTCTGGAAATTTAATCGGCACTCTTTAGAAAGAGTAAGGCTTGGAAGATGTAAGCCTGGAGCCAGCAGACATTAAGGTAAGACCCTACTAGAAAATGAGGATCATTGAAAAGCAGACGTGAGAGGTGGAGAAAAAGAGATCACGCTCTGATGCTGTCTCCTGGATCCAGCCATATCTGAAGATATGCCATAGGAACCATCCGCCCCTAGAGTTTTCAGTTATGTGAGCCTCCTTTTTTCCTCCTGCCCTCTCATCTCCCCTCTCCTTTCCTCTTCCTTCTCTTCTCCTCCCTTACCCTCCCATTATTTACTGCTAAGAGAGTTCCAGCACAAAAGGTAAATAGATTTAAGCACTCTCAACCTGGACAGCCCCTCATTTTTGCCACTGGTATGAAGGAGGAACTGTTTAACTGCATCAAGGGTACCAAACTAGGTGGATAGAGGCTGTATTGCCTGGGGTCTTCTGAGCCTCTCAGAGAAAACCATTGAGAAGAGACTTTGGTCTTTGAGGCTCTCTGGGAGGCAGAGCCACGGGACCATGGACCCACAGTGGACTGTTGTGCATCAGAGAACTTTGTTAAGCTGTGGAGGCCCATCAATGATAAGTCTGCTTTCCCTAGGCCTAGGGGGTTGAGGCAAGGGGGTGGGAGCATGATACAGACCATGTTTTCTCTATTGAACATACTCTAATAAAAGGGCCTCTGCTTTGAAAGCCTGGATATTAGAGTGAATGCTTTGCTTTGTCTCATGGACTTGAGGGAAGAAATGAGAAATCCTAGCAAATGCTTTCATCAAAGACTTATCTATCCTGGAATGACCTATTTCATCCTGTAATGTACCTTGTAGGAATCAATTCTAAACAAGTAGCTAGGAGTGGAGACAGGGTGGGAATTGTTTGATAAATCTTTCCATTCTCAGATATGACATGATAGATAGCTTCTTATATAAGCTTTGTACCTTTTCAAGAGATGTGTAGCTCCTTTACAAGTCACAAAATAGATGTCTGTGTAGGTTGGCACTACTAAAGGCCTCGCACCCTTAGTGAGATTTTCCAAGTTAGTATCCAAATAAATGTTTTTGAAGGATATTTTGAGAAGGCTTTCTTTGGCTTGGTATGAGAACAGTATTATTAGAGTAAAATGCACACTAATCCTAGTAAATCTATTAATTTCCCTCAGTTTATGGCTTAATGATATTTTTAGTATCCACCCACCTCTATTTCTCCTTTT
Source organism: Monodon monoceros (assembly GCF_005190385.1). Classification (NCBI taxonomy): domain Eukaryota; kingdom Metazoa; phylum Chordata; class Mammalia; order Artiodactyla; family Monodontidae; genus Monodon; species Monodon monoceros. Next base: position 38,609,867 of record NW_021703772.1, read on the forward strand.
GCCCAAAGGCAAGCCTTTATGGTAGCTGGCTGATGTGCCCGTGCTTACGTTTGTCTGCTCATTGTTAAATTGATCAATGATACATATAAATAAATAGGCATCTCATTTTCATTAAGAGGTATATGTAGATTATTATACATTAAGTGAAGCTATATCCCTTTAATTATGAATTCAGTTGGCAGTAACCAAGATCACGAGCTTAAAGGCCAAGAAGTTTATTTTAAAATGCATCTTCTTTGAATGGCTATTTATAGTAAGATGATATTCAATTTTTTTTATTAATTTATTTTATTTTTGGCTGCATTGGGTCTTCGTTGCTGTGCGTGGGCTTTCTCTAGTTGTGGTGATCGGGGGCTACCCTTCACTGTGGTGCACAGGCTTCTTGTTGCAGTGGCTTCTGTTTTGTGGAGCACGGGCTCTAGGTGTGCAGGCTTCAGTAGCTGTGAAGGGGCTTAGCTGCTCTGCGGCATGTGGGATCCTCACAGACCAGGGCTTGAACCCATGTCCCCTGAATTGGCAGGCGGATTCTTAACCACTGCGCCACCCGGGAAGTCCTGATACTACTCAATTTTATATAGTTTATTTTGTAGGAGGATTACATTCCTGGTCTGGGAGGATCCCACATGCCGCAGAGCAACTAAGCCCGTGTGCTACAGCTACTGAGCCTGCGCGTCTGAAGCCTGTGAGCCGCAACAAGAGAGGCCGCGATAGTGAGAGGCCCGCGCACCGCGATGAAGAGTGGCCCCCGCTTGCCACAACTAGAGAAAGCCCTCGCACAGAAACGAAGACCCAACACAGCAAAAATAAATAATTAATACACTCCAATATAAAGGGTTTATGCAACAAATTTTCTTCTCTGGCTCCTGAAGTTGGTTCTGGAAAGATGCTGGCTGCATTGTAGTAGGCAAAATTGCACACCCTCACCCACACTTTCTGGTGATGTGCCATTTTCTAAATGTGTCCTGCCTGTTCCAAAATGAATATCAATAGCTGGAAGCAGTTGGAGAATGTTAATTTAGCTCTTGTGTTAACAAGGGGCACTCAGTTTCTTAGATTGTGTCCTATTCCTGTGTGGGTTTTCCAAATGATTTCTGTTCTTTCTTTTTCTTTTCCCTTCTTTTTTTTTTTAAACACAATATTCAACACTAATATATCCAGACCCGATGCTGCACTGGTTGGCATTGATATCAACCTTTATCTTGAAGCCTGATATAAAATTTGATCTGTAGAAAGTTGGCAGACATGGTCAGTTCTCAGGCTGCAGTTTTAATCATCTGGTTCAAGATATTTTTCACGAATAAATTCTTTGTTAAAAATCTAGTCCTCTTCCAAAATTTCTATGTTTAAACTTCAGGGTTTGGGTATAGATTACTTGGGTGGGTCGTTTTTAAAGTCAATGGTCAAAAAGGCACATGCACCCCAATGTTCACTGAAGCACTATTTACAAAAGCCAGGACATGGAAGCAACCTAAATGTTCATCAACAGAGGAATGGATAAAGAAGATGTGGTATATATATACAATGGAATATTACTCAGCCATAAACAGGAACAAAATTGGGTCATTTGTAGGGATGTGGATGGAACTAGAGACTGTGATACAGAGTGAAGTAATCAGAAAGAGAAAAACAAATATCGTATATTAACGCATATTTGTGGAATCTAGAAAAGTGTTATAGATAATCTTATTTGCAAAGCAGAAATAGAGACACAGATGTAGAGGACAAATGTATGGACACCAAGGGGGGAAAGGGGGGTGTGGGGTGAATTGGGAGATGGGATTGACATATACACACTATTGATACTATGTATAAAATAGATAACTAATGAGAAACTACTGCATAGCACAGGGAACTCTACTCAGTGCTCTGTGGTGACCTAAATGGGAAGGAAATCCAAAAAAGAGGGGATGTATGTATACGTATAGGTGATTCACTTTGCTGTACAGTAGAAACTATACCACTGTATAGTACTGTATATACTACTATACTACAGTAAAGCAACTATACTCCAATAAAAATTAATTTAAAAAAAACAACCAAATAAAGTCAATGTTCATCTTAAACAGTGATTTCTGAACTGTTTTGATTTTGCACCCTGATCAGTAAAAATTTTATAAATGGCATACACTTACCACTGTGCAAGCACATATTATATAAATTAATGTATGCTTGTTTCTATTTTGTATATTATATAACAGACGAAAGCTAGAATTCAGAAGGATTTTTAAAAAAAAATATAAGTTCTAATATTTTCTTCTTGAGCTCAATGTACCCCACTTTGGAGACCACTGATTTAGAAAGCAGAAGATTATCCAGTGCACCCACATGGCTCCTTTTGAGCCATAGTACTAATCTCAGTATGATATTTTTGAAGGATGTGATTTTTAGTAAACTTCAGAATGAGTGTAACTTGAATACAACTTCTGGTTACAGTCGATTGCTATCAATTCTCTTTTAAGGGAATATGGTTACCAGTTTATGAAGACAAGATCTTAAAATTTTATTATAGGATATGTAAGACATACAAACAGTATAACATATAATATGACCAAGGCCCATATTTTTATCGAGTACCTTGAAAAATAAAACATTACCTTCTTCCTGCAGAGGGATCCACTCTTTTGAATTTATTGTTTCTTATTCCCATGCAACTGTAGACCTATGTTTGGGTTCCAAACAATGAGTTATTGTTTTACATGTTTTAAATTTTATGCAGTACATACTTACGATATGTAACATGTATTTCTCTACAACTCCCCCCATACATGTTGATTGTGGGTAACCAGTTCATTCATTCCCACGGCTGTATAATATTTTAAAGTTTGAAAATGCCACAGTTTATCTATTCTTCTATAAATGACATTAGGTTTGTTTCCTTTTTTTTTTCCTATTACAAGTAATCCTGGTAGGGATTTTTTAAATGAAAATCTATTAGGATTTTCCTAGGATGTACCTAGGAGTGGAATTGCCATGTTGCAGGATATGTACCTCTTCATATTTATGATACTCCCCACCAGAGTATATGGGAATTCCCCTTGTTCCTCACCCTATTAACACTTAGTATCATTAGACTGTTTAATTTGCCAGTTTGATGGATGTAAAATAATATTTGTCTTTTCACAATATGTTTATTGGCTATTTAGGTTTTATTTTTGTAAACTGTTTTACTTCATACATTTTGTCCAGTTTTCCCTTTTTTTTCTTACCGAGTTTTCTCTGCTGGTCTCACATTTATACACACACACACACACACACACACACACACACACACACACACACACA